>NC_134887.1:24242801-24245301 GCF_041734735.1 Babylonia areolata
ATACATCAAATACACTGTGACACAATACAATACAATACATCCAACACAATACAATACATACAAGACAAAAGAACATAACACAATACAACACATCCAAGACAATACAACACAATACAATACATCCACACAGTACAATAGATCCATCACAGCACAAAACAACTCAATCCAATACATCCAACACAATACATACAAACAAGAGAAGGCAACGCAATAAAATACATCAAACAATAGAACACAATACAATACATCCAACACAATATAATTCGTCCAATACACCCACCATAATACAACACAATACAATACACCCAAAACAATACAATACATACAAGACAATAGAACACAACACAATACAATACACCCAACACAATACAATACATCCAAAACAGTACAATACAATACATCCAATACAATACATACAACACAATACAACACAATGCACTACATCCAGCACAATACAATACATTCAACATATTACAATACAACAAACACAATGCAACACAATGCAACCGAATACAACATAATATACTACATCTAACACAATACAACACAATACATCCAACACAAAACAACACATACAACGCAATATCATACATCCAACACAGCAAAACCAGAATACAATACATCCAATACACTACAACAGAATACAATACACCCATCACGATACAACACAATACAATATATCCAATAATAATAATAATTATTATAATTATTATTATTATTATTACGATGATGACGATGATGATCATAATTATTATCATGATTATCATGATTTTGATAATGATAATAATTATATTATTATTAAATAATAATAATCATCATCATCATCATCATCATAATGATAATATATAATAATGATTATATTATATTATATTATTATTATTATTATTATTGTTGTTGTTGTTGTTGTTGTTGTGGGACTACGCCTCATACTTGGAGCCATGAGGTCCACGCCGATCCATGACATGGAGAAAACTGCTGACGTTGAGCCCCTGGAGAGAAGACGCAACCTGAAAGTCCTGATGCAGGGAGAGAAGTTCAGAAGACTGCCCTCACATCACCTACACCACAGACTGGAGCAGCCCACCAAGAACAGTCTCAAACGTCAGAGCCTCAATCACCAGTATAAAGCACTCAGAGCACAGCACAGCGATGTTCTGGCGGCAAAAGGGGAGTCTTGCATTGACCTTGCCTTGCCTGACTGGAGGCTTCACCAAGAGATAGAGGCCACCATCGGCCTCAGAGTTCCTGGCATCACCACCAAAGACCAGCAACCAGCTACTCTCAAGATCCTGACTCTGGCCATGATAGAAGAGTCCTACCCAGCCAGCTCCTGGACCCATGTATACACGGACGGATCAGCGGAGGAAGCCACACACAACGGAGGCAGCGGTGTCTACGTCAGATTTCCCGATGGAGAGCACAGCAGCATCGCACTCCCTGGAGGAAAGCTCTGCTCCAATTTCAGAGCTGAAGTCCTGGCCATCAAAACAGCAGCAGAATTCCTCTCCTCCTGTGGAAAGCCCCTTGGCAGCATCTCCATCTTCACTGACTCTATGGCCACACTCCAGGCCCTTGACTCCCCTGATCCTGGTCCACTGATCCAGTCCCTTAAGGCCTCCCTCACAACCCTTACCCAAACAGCCCCAACGACCCTCCAGTGGGTGCCTGCACATGTAGGCCTCCCAGGCAACGAGCGTGCAGACCACCTCGCTAAGGAAGGAAGCCAGCTCACACAGCCAACCATTCCTGCCACATATGAGGAAGCAAAAACTCTCCTCCGCAGCACATTCCGAAGAGGCTGGGTCACCCTGAACGGAGGCTACCAGGCACACCAAGATCCCATCAGAACACTGGAGAGAAGACACCAGACTACCATCTACCGCCTTCGCACAGGACACTGCGGCCTCCGAGCACACCTGAAGAGGATTGGAGTGGCAGCCACATCCCTATGTGATTGCGGCCAGGCTGACCAGACCCCATCCCATATTCTCCAAGACTGCCCCCTGTATGAGAAGATGCGGCAGCAGTCCTGGCCTGGGGGTGCTGACCTCAACACCAAGCTCTGGGGGACGGCAGCCGATCTTCACCGGACGTCCGAGTTTGTGGCATCCCTCGAACTTCGACCCTGACTGCGTAGCTGTCGAACGCAAAGAAGAAGAAAGAAGAAGAAGTTGTTGTTGTTCTTGTTCTTCTTGTTGTTATTATGATGAATTTAATGATTAGTATTATCATTATTATTATTATCATCATATTTATTATTATTATATTTATTATTGTTATAATCATCATCATCATCATCATCCTCATTATTATTATTATTATTATGACTGTTACAATAACTGTTATTAGATCATCATCATCATCACCATCATTATAATAATAATAATGATAATAATAATAATAATAATAATAATAATTAATATTATCGTTCTTGTTCTTAGTGTTCTTGTTCTTATTCTCATTGTTATTTTTAATTTATATTATCACTATTATTATTATT
>NC_134887.1:24872791-25057791 GCF_041734735.1 Babylonia areolata
TGTTTTGTGTCCGATTATGTCTTCAAACAGGTCGCACAATTATGTAGCCCGATTGGGAGATCGGGCTAAAATTAAGGCACGATCGCAATCGATTCGCGATCAGTCTGGGCCCTCTACCTCTGCCGCTCTCAGCAACGCCAACCCTACGCCACCCCCACTTCCTCCGCTACCTCCGGTCGACTCCAGACCACCACTACCCACTACGCCTCCTCCGGCGACTTCTACAGGTTTGCTTACCAATACACAGGTCAGTGGTGCCATTCACAATTCTTTTTTCGATTCGCGATCGGACTCGTCGCGATCCGCGATTTCTCGGCTCTGCCAGTCGGCAGTACCCGAGTCGACCTCCTCTATCCCTTTCCCCATGCCCTCAGTCTCAACAAGGGATTTTAGCACAAACCCTTTGGGGAAACAACGCAAGTCACTTGCTCTGGATCCGCACACTAGTCTGGGCCCTACGTGCGATGCGTCCGTGGTGGCGGCCGTGACATCGGATCACGAGCCCCCCACGCGGCATGCCTCGACCGTCTCGGATCCTTTGGCGACCGTGGCGTGTAGGGATGCCCTCCCATTGTGCAGGGAGGAAGGTGGACCACTAGGGGACACGCTTGCCCATACGCGTGCACCCCTCCCCTTGTCACGATTTTCCAATCCAAGGGAGGCAACTCCTGCTTCGGTCCCCTTATCGGTGACCGCCGCAGTTACTTCCCTTGCACCGTCACTGCCCCTTGCCTCCAGTGCAGGCGCGTGCACGGTTCCACCAAGCCATGCAGTGATGTCCACATCTGCCATTTCTCCAGCTGCTGCTGTTTCCCAGCCACAAACGGTCTCTCAGCAAGCTGCTCAAACAAACAATCAGCAGCTCATTATCAGCTTGCTGCAGCAATTATGCTCCACTGTCCTTCCTGGTGCCACACCTTCTCCTGCTTCTGCTCCTTCTTCTAATGCAATACCACCACCCCCTGCCACCCACCAGCAGCTCCCCTCCACCTCAGCAGGACACACTCAGAGCACCCAGGACAGCCACACCGGCCACGTGCCCAGCACACAGCCTGATCCATCACCCTATGCCACTGAAGAGACATTTTCTGATGGTGACACAGACACAGAGGAACCACCTTCAGAAGAAAACCAGTTGGTTTCCCTGCAGGAAGCACTAGCACACCTAGCTTCCTACACTCCAGACAGGGTGGAGACAATTCATGCACCGGGCACGCCTCAATCCTGCGGTGCTATGGAAATCATGGGCATCCACAGATCCTCCAATGGCCCTCACTATGCCCTCACACAGTCGCCCATGGTACTTGATGCCCTGCATAGTACGCTGGCACGCATCAGGGGCCAACCCATCAGCGAGGTCCCCTCTGATTCTGTACCCAATTTCCCTGCAGCAATGGGTCGAGGCAAATTCTTAAAAACCCAACCCAGACCCACTTCAAAACCCCCACTGTTAGCTCCGGGTCCTATCCCGCAAAGGCCCCTGCCTCTTTCTCAGGAGGACCTACTACTACTCCCAAACAATTCGCAGGGCAATCGCTCAGTCACAGTGACAGACAGATTCTTGATGGACCTGGAAGAAGCTGCAAGGTTGTCCCTTGAATCAACTGCAGCCATAGACAACTTCCTGGCGGGCCTTGCCACAGCGCTGATGGAAACGCCAGCTGATCCACCAGCCGGCCTTGACATCTCGGTCTTCTCTCCCTTCGTACAGCAGATCGCCCAGCTCCTTATGCGCTCTGCCAATATCCAAGCGCAGGCCTACATGAATGTGATTTTGGCCAGGAGGGACGCTGTGCTCGACCACTCTCCATACGTGCGTTCTCTGCCAGAACATGCTTCCCTCAGAGCGCTTCCTCCCGCCGACGGTTCCCTTTTTGGTCAAGGCTTCCCCACTGCGGCCATCAAACGCCGCGCAGACTTGGGTAGGGACCTTGCCCTCGGCGCAGGCCCTCTCCGCACTCAGGCACACCCGCGGCACGCTCAACGGCATCAGCCCTACACCTTAAGGCGTAGCAACATTACCTCCTTTGGACCGCGCCCGCGCCAATCCACAACCTCAAACGCCAGAGCACAACCCAGGCCACAACCCAGGGGTCAGCCCAGACCGTACAGGCGCCAGCCGCACTCACTCCGCCCTCCACGCAGGCCAGCAACCAAATCCACTCCGGCCCACCCCCAATGACTTGCCCCCGCCCTTCACCCGCCACTCGTGCACCAACAGCCAGCAGGAAGCCTGTCCAGGCACATGCCAGCGTGGCTGTCTCTCCCAGCATGCGAGTGGGTCCTCCGGGTGATAGGGTCGGGGTTCCGCCTGCCTTGGCTCTCCTCCAAGGCACCTCTCACTCTCTCTCCTCCTCCCTTCCCCCCCCCCCACAGGGCGACACAGCCTGCCCAGCCTTGCGGGACGAAATACTCTCTCTTCTCCACAAAGAGGCCACAGAAGAAGCTCCTCCTCTCTCTCCAGGCTTCTTCGGCCGCATTTTCGTCGTTCCCAAAACATCCGGCGGATGGCGGCCAGTCCTAGACCTTTCGCCCCTAAACAGATATCTCCAGCACAAATCATTCCGCATGGAATCACCTGCGTCAATCAGGGACTCCATCAGACAAGGCGACTGGGCAGTCTCCATAGACCTCACAGACGCTTACTTCCATATCCTCGTTCACCCCAGGGACCGCAAGTGGCTCCGCTTCTCATGGGAAGGCAAGTCCTTCCAGTTCAGAGCCCTTCCATTCGGCCTGGCTCCAGCCCCGTGGGTCTTCACCAGAGTGGTCAGGGAACTATGTTTGGCCCTCAGGAGCAAGGGCATACGCCTGAGGGTCTACCTAGACGACTGGTTGATCCTTGCAGAGAGCAAGGCCCTCTGCCAGCATCACCTCAACCTCGTCAGGACCCAGTGCCAAGCACTGGGCTTTCTGATGAACACAGACAAATCGGAACTGGAGCCCTCTCAACAGTTCGAATTCCTGGGTATGGCGATCGATTCGGTATCAATGACCATACGTCCGGCCATGCCTCGCCTCCACAGGCTACACAGCCTCCTTTCTCATCTATCACAGGCAGCCTTGGCGTCAGCCAGGGAGCTTGCCTCTCTACTGGGCTTCATGGAGTCTCTTGCTGCACTGGTCCCCTTGGGCAGACTACACAAACGCCCATTTCAGCGCCACTTCCAGAACAGGTGGTCCCAGTCTTCTCAGACATGGGACACCCAGATTCCTCTAGGCACATGGTTCTCACAGTCGACCCAGTGCTGGATGGACATGCAATGGCTCAACGCCGGGGTTCCCATCTCGAACCCAACTCCAGATGCAGAACTATACACAGATGCCTCCAACATGGGCTGGGGTGCCCACATGGAGAACCACACAGCGTCGGGGACTTGGTCCCCACAGCAGCAATCATGGCACATCAACAAACTGGAACTGGAGGCGGTCTCCCTTGCCCTCCAGCACTTCCTCCCCCACGTTTCGCGCAGGTCGATCTTGCTATGCACAGACAACACGACGGTAGCATGTTATCTGAACAAACAGGGGGGAGCTCACTCTCACCAGCTGTCCCTGCATGCGGAGACAGTCCTCCTCTGGTTTCAGGAGCACAACATCCACCTGACAGCACGACATGTCCCAGGCAAGCTCAACATTCTAGCAGATTACCTCAGCAGATCCCACACAGTGCTTCAGACGGAGTGGACCCTGTCACACTCAACACTTCAGCCGATCTGGGACCATTGGCACAAACCACATGTGGATCTCTTCGCCACAAGGTTCAACTTCCGCATCCCCAGATACGTCTCCCCAGTCCCAGACCCGCAGGCCTGGGCCGTGGACGCCCTGTCGATCAGCTGGTCCAACCTTTCGGGGTACGCCTTCCCCCCACTGCCAATCATGGGAAAAGTCCTCAGAAAGGCAAGCCTGGAGAGTGCCGTCCTGATTCTCATCGCACCCCACTGGCCAGCACAGCCGTGGTTCCCCGACCTTCTCCACCTCACTCACGTCCCCCCACTCCGCCTTCACATCGGCAGACACTCCCTAGTTCAGCCCCGCTCAGGCATTCCCCACGGAAACCCAGAGGTTCTCAACCTACACGCCTGGCTACTGTGCGGGAATCTCTGTCAGCACTAGGCGCCTCTGATGACACAGCCGACCTCGTGTGCAGGTCACATCGCAAAGGCACTCAAGGCATTTACTCTGCACACTGGAATCGCTGGCTCTCCTGGTGCTCTACCCACTCAGTCAATCCCACACACCCATCCAACATGGACCTCGCCAACTTTCTCGCTTTCCTCTCCTCCTCCAAAGGCCTCTCCGCCTCTGCAGTACGCGTCCATCGCGCTGCAATCAGCTCCACTCTTCGGCAACTAGGCGGACCCTCTTTCTCAGATGACCCCCTGCTTAGGGCATTAGTCCGAGGGGCTTCCCTCAGCCACACACGTACATCCCCTCGGTCCCCTTCTTGGGACCTGTTTCTGGTACTACAATACCTCCGCAAGGCACCCTTCGAACCCCTTGCTATAGCTCCCTTCAAGCTACTCTCAATGAAGACACTCTTTCTCGTCTCACTCGCCTCAGGCAGACGTTGTAGTGAGGTCCATGCCCTCAGTGGCGTCACACAGGATATAGCCTTTGAGCCGGACGGATCTATCTCACTTAGGTTCCTCCCTGAATTTCTTGCCAAAAATCAGACTCCCGATACACCCTCTCCCATTCTTTTCATCAAACCGCTCTCTTCCATTCTAACTCATGATGACGAGGATAGATTCCTCTGCCCGGTCAGGGCCCTGCGCATATACCTCAAAAGGTCGCGTCCTTTCCGAGCGTCCAAGCGATGCCTCTTCATTAGCTGGAACCTAGACCATCCACGTGACATTAGCAAAACGTCGCTGTCTCGATGGATAGTCAATGCGATCAAAGGTGCATATGCAGACGTAGGTTTGAGACTCGATGCCTCCTCAGCCAGAGCGCATGAAGTCAGAGCGTGGTCCTCCTCTCTTGCCCTGGCGCACTCAATACGGCTACAAGACATCTTAGATGCCGCCTACTGGAAAAATCCTGCCACCTTCATCGACTTCTACCTGAGAGACGTCACACGCCTGCGGGATGATGGCTCAAGAGGCATCGCTTCTGTGGTAGTTGCACAGCAGGCTATCGCAGCACATAGACAGTAGAACAGGCTAGCCCGCCACCTTGTCGCGCTATTCTGCACTAGTTGGGTCACGGTTAAGTATGTGTGATTAAAAGGAAATTTTCTATCTAAAATTACGTTTAAATAACATACTTACCGTGACCCAAATTTAAGACCCTCCCGGCCTCCCCGCTTCCTGTTCTCCCTGCTCGCTGCGCTGCTGATGGCATATTGCCGTCAAAAGAGGGCGATAACCAGGGGGACAAAGGGGACGTTACCTACTTCCGGGAGGTTATCGGCCGTAGTTCTCTCATTTTCTCCGCATAGGCGGATAGTAGTTTGCACAGGACAGGAATGTCAGACCCCTGCCGGAGTCTGCACTAGTTGGGTCACGGTAAGTATGTTATTTAAACGTAATTTTAGATAGAAAATTTCCTTTTTACCACATGTTTCTTTGAATCGTTGATTTCTTTTTCTTGCTCTGACCTGATTACTTCGTTTTCTTTTTGATTCAAGAGCTTGATGTGTGGGTTCTGATTTGTCAAGGACGTTATGTTTCACACTCCACCCAGGAATGGCCGAACCAAAGAGACTGCGTTGGTTTCACCTGATGGTTACAACCCTCGCCCAAAGTATCTGGGTTCATTTACAACGGGAGCGATGCGTCTCTTAAGTTCTCCAAGTCGAAGAGTGGTATAGGTGGGGCTTGTGCCTTTATTGTTTCCACTGCTGAGGTAATGCAACACATATTTTCTCAGGGGGATGAGGCAGCCACCTTTTACTCCCAGTAGTGTGCTGAGACTGGTCTCAGTGGTAACACGACTCTGTTTTCCCCTCCAAGTATCATGAGAGAACATGCTGGTCGTGTGATTTTTGCAATCCAGCCCCTTACCCCTTGCACTTTTGGATCCGGTGGGGCCTGGGGGGGGGGGGGGGTGATGGATGAGGACATGTGTGATTGTGATTGCGCTGTTTGGCCACCCTCCCCTAGAACCTCTGGTCCCACAAAGCGAGCACAGCTTGTGGTTGGTGAGACACAAACACAGCTTATGGTATGTAAGACGCATGACCCTGCTATCTGGCCTCTCTCCCCAAAGTCTCGGAATGGAGAGAGGTACATGGCAGGTAACACTTTAGCCATCTCACCATTTTCCACAAGCACCGCTAGGTTCCTGAAGGTCTTGGAGCTGGCTCAAGAGAGGTTGAGTAAGCCTGCCTGCTTGATGAGGGATGTCACCCCTATCCCCTCCTTAGTAATGAGTCATTCTCAGTGACATTAGCTTTCCTTCTAGGAAAATATGTGATCAAAAGGCTGGGTCTGATCATTTGCAGTTCACAGGGATGTGGAAACATCTGTGCAGGACCGCATGTTTGTCCCTCAGTGCACTCCCTTTCCACCTCAGCAAATCTCTCCTTCAGAACTTTGAGTGAGTGGCATGAATTGGCTCACTCGCTTCGGGAGGCCTCTATGGCCTATATCTTCTTTGACGTCTTCCTCCACAGGGTCAGCCAGCTGTGGAAGGAATTCTCTGAAGATCCTGGTGCAGTCTCCTCCTGCTAAGCCTCAGGACCTCGTTAGTGACTCTCGCCTGAATCTTTTTGGCAGTTAAGTGGTGTCTGACCTGTTGTGGTGGTGACTTGCCTGCATTTCAACTCTGTTCTGGCTAGAATTGATTGATTGATATGGATACTTATATTGCGCCTATCCTCGGTCTGAGACCAAGCTCTAAGCGCTTTATAAACACGCAGTCATTTACATAACAGGCTGGGTAGAGCCGACTGACGGCTGCCATTGGGCGCTCATCATTCGTTTCCTGTGTCATTCAATCAGATTTCAGGCACGCACACCTACACACTCAGACAAACATGTAACATTTAACATTTTACGTGTATGACCATTTTGTTTATTTACCCTGCCATGTAGGCAGCCATACTCCGTTTTCGCTGACATGGATTACAGGATCTTTAACGTGCGTATTTGATCTGCGTGTGTATACACACGAAGGGGGTTCAGGCACTGGCAGGTCTGCACATATGTTGACCTGGGAGATCGGAAAAATCTCCACCATTTACCCACTAGGCGCCACCGAGATTCGAATCCGGGTCCCTCAGATTGAAAGCCCAACGCTTTAACCACTCGGCTATTGCGCCGAATGGATGCGGTCCTCTGCCAGTCCAGTATCCTACAGGAAAAAACAGGCTGCCTTGAGGTCCATCCTAGCGCAACAACACCCCTTGTTTGGGTTACACGCCCTTCAATTTGTCATCCACAGGGCTGAAGCAAATAGGGAAAGGTCGGTATAAGTCTCTGCAAGTTAAGAGGCCCCCAGCCCAAGACCCTCCCAGTGCAACCTTAGTGGCAGCAGTAGGTTCAGCACCATGCTCAACCTCTGGCACATGGCCCATACTCTTAATTAGATGTGCCCTCTGGGAGCCCAGGCCAAGAAAAAACAGCAGCCTGAATGTATTTGCCCTAATTCATCACCTCCAGTTGCACAACCCTTGCAAGCTGAGTTTCTCCAAGCACGCTCATCAGTTGTGAACTATAATGGGACTTAGCGATTGGATTGTTCTCATGCTAGAATCGGGGTAAAGACTGCAGTCGGCAGAAGCTCGCTGTCTTCCTTATGTGCCCAGCACAGAGGAGCAGTAATGCGTCATGTAGATGGAGGTCTCCCAAATGCTACTCAAGGGTGAGATATCAGAATTCACTGACCCTGGTCTGGGTTTTTATGGCCGCCTGTTTGTGATTCCAAAGACATCTGGACGTTGGTGGCTGTTCTTGGATCTGTCTCCGGTCAGTGTATTTCTCCCAAAGGTCAGATTAACAATGGACACACAGGCCCAGATCCAAAAGTCCATTCAACAATGCAGTTGAGTTTTTTCTATCGACCTGAAGGATGCTGATTTCCATATTCTCATTCACCCAGCTTCCAGACGGTACCCGAGGTTCGTGCAGAGGGACAGTGTCTTCCAGTTCTCTGCCCAACCCTCTGCAACCCCCCCCCCCCCCCCCCCCCCCCCGCCCCCCTTCTTCTTTTTTTGTTCTTTAACTGCCTTGGTGAGTGGTTCCTGGACGTCTGAATAACTCCATTCCTCTCTCCTGGCACAAGGGATGACACAGACCCCCCCTCTAATCAACAGGTGGTGCTGGGGAGCACACATGGACACAGTACATGTGGCTGGGACTTGGTTCTTGGAGGAGTGCAAGTGGCACACAACACTGGAACTCCAGTCAAGTTCGAGGAGGTCGGGTGCTGAGTCTTTCCGCGGCTGCAAATGGCTGGATTGGTGTACGGAACAAAACCTAACATGGAACTCACAAACCTTCTGGCTCACTGCTGCACAAGGCTTAAACTCTCAGCCAGTAAGGTTCGAGGGTACAGACCAGCTATCTGCACCATGACCAGGCAGCTGGGGTCCTTTCTTTGAAGTGGGATCCTTTCTGATGGAAGTCTCTAGGAACTTCAATCAGGAGTGTTGGGACTTGTTCCTCATTCCAAATTTCATTCGTAAGGCTCCGTTCGAGCCCTTGGGTTCTATTCCCTTTGATGTGCCCACGCTCAAATCTACTTTCCGCCTTTTGCTGGACACTGGCCGATATAGGAGTGAGACCCTCTGGGCATTGCCTTCCACAGGGAACGTTCCAACACACTCAGTTTTCTTACCGATTTTCTGACCAAAGATCAAGAGATGCCATCTGCTCTCCTGAGGATCAGATCCTTGCCTGACATCCTATCTAAGGGGGATGGAGATAGGCGTCTATAACGAGTCAAATACTACTCGGATATATCGCAGATGTTCCTCTCAGAAACATCGTTTTATCTCGATCAATGAAAACTACAAGAAAGACATTGCAGCTGGCACCATTTCTCTTTGGGTCCCTTGGGTTTTTCTGAAAGCTTTCCCTCAGGAACAGAGAGACATTAACGGCTTGAATCCGAGAGCACATGATGTGTGAGTTGTTGCCACTTCGGCAGCATTTTAGCACTTTGTGTCTCTTCGGCATAATCTGAGGGCAGCCTTTTAACGTTTGAAGAACATCTTCATAAACTTATATTTCAGGGATTTCCATATGACCATGGCTGATAGTTCAAATGGGATTTCCTTTGTCGTGGCTAGCACAGCTGATACTGTTACTATAGTTCTCCATGCCAGCCAGTAAGGCCATGCCCTTATCCTTTTGCATTGAATTCAGTATATGACACCAAAATGATGGGGGGTGGGGGGTGGGGGGTTATACTCTGTTTAGTTTCTGCCTTTTCTTCCACACTGCTCTTGCTGTGGTTCAATTAGATTATTCCTTGTTGGCCACGGGATGGCTATAAATCGCCAAAGTCAGTGAATTGTGCTGACTGGCTGAGCAGACGACGGGCCTGGCGGGGATGTGTTAGTATTTCGTTAGCCACGAAATTTGGCCAACAGAGCAAACCATCTAGTCAATTTTGCACCAGTTTGATATGGTAAGTATATTTAACAAAACAGTACAATACAAAATCCCTATCTTTGCTAAGTTCAGACTGCTTCTTTTATTATTCTCACACATAGTACATGCCAAAAGACCATATCTAACATTTGTCATTTCACTGCATTGTGTATCTCTGATTAGTTATCATCAATTTTACACAAATGTGGTAAAGCACTTGTACATCCAGTAGCAATATCAGTTTCAAGTTTATGTATAATTATATGTCTCAGTGTTCGCGGATGCGAACTTATTGTACATTTATGTATATTATTCAATTGCTTTCAATAAATTTGTTGAAATGCTGCATTTATTCTGACTGGGTTCATAAACACGAGAATGCACAAACTCGTACACTGAGAAGCCACACTCAGGCTCTCTCTCCCACACACACAAACAAGACCGGTTGTTGTTGGGTTTTTTAATGTTTTTTTATTAGTCTGCTGAAATGTTATCAGTTTAGATTAATCCAAACCACTTTGTTCATGCCATTTGTTTAACTCACATCCAAACAAACTGACCATCATAGTTTTTCTTAGAACTATTGAGATAAACTTTATACTGAAGTTAAAAAGCGACATCGACAGTCTTCATTTTAAACGTTCGTGATCTGTTCTGGCAAACGTAATCACAGTTAGGACGAAACAAAATTCCTATCAGCCGTCGAGAATAATAGTGAATTTAAAAAAAATCATGACGGAGAATTCTGTCTGCCACCATTGCAATGTGGTTAGAATTGTTGAGGATGTGACTGTTGCAGTACAACATATCAAAACGGCACAAACTGGCACAATTGCGACATTTTGTATCGTGTTCACGGTACAAAATGTCACAACGGTACAAAATGTCGTAATTACAACATTTTGTACTGGTGTGTGCGGTACAAAATATCAAAACATTACAATTTGTCAAATTTGCGACATTTTGTTCCACAGTGTTGTATATCAATGTCAGCTGCGGTACAATTTGTCACACATGAATATACAGTTTTCCTTCGGGTCTGACTCGTCAGTTGAGTAAGGTACTGTTGAAAAGGTAAGTAAGCAATGACCACTACCACACAGACACACATGGCCTAGTCATGGTTAAGATGTCTGCCTGGAGAGTGGAAGCTCCCAAGTTCGATCCCCATCTGAGTTAAAACAAAGACTTTAAAACTGGTATCCAAGCATAGGTCAGAGATCACTTTGGCATGAATTGCAGATTTTACCTACTTAACAACTTATTAGTGTGTCATGAGTGCTACTGTAACTTGTACAATGTGGATGACTGGTGGTCAGCGACAATGACCACTGGTCCCTTTGACTTAAAAAATCAAATTTTGACTCTCAACATCTTATTACTGTCACCAGAAAATTTCTGCACCCTGCATAATGCAGATCAGCAGTGGTTAGTGTCATTGACCAGTGGTCACTTTGAATTGCAGGTTTTGACTTTAACAACTTATTAGTGTCTTCTGTGTACTACTGAACCTTGTACAATGCAGATGACCAGTGGTCAGTGACAATGACCAGTGATCACTGACCTAAAATGTCAGATTCTGACTCTTTAACAGATAGTTTATTACTGTCTCCAGAGAATTTTTGTACCTTTAATAATGCATATGACCAGTGGCCGGTGCCACTGATGAGAGGTCAGTTTGATGAATTTGCAGATTTGACTATTTAACAACTTATTAGGGTACCCTGAGAACTTCTGTACTTTGTAAATGGAGAAGACCGCTGGGCAGAGGTCATCTGGATTTAATAAGGTTTGTTTGCTTTTTAAATGGGGTTTAACGTGCCTTTCCGCAATTAGGCGATATCATCACGGGTGTGTGTGTGTGTGTTTTAAGTCAAAGTGGCCAGTGGTCATTTTCACTGACAACCTGTCATCTACATTGTAAAATTGCTGTTAAATAGTAAAAATCTGCTGTTGACGTTGGAATTGTCTCTGACATATGCTAGGATACCAGTTTTAAAGTATTTGTTTTAACTCAGCTGGGGATTGAACTTGGGAGCTTCCACTCTCCAGGTGGACGTCTTAACCATGAGACCATGTGTGTCTGTGTGGTAGTAGTCATTGTTTGCTCACCTTTTCAAGTGCACTTTACTCAACTGACGAGTCAGACCCGACAGAAAACGGCCTATTCATGTGTGACAGATTGCACCGCAGTTGACACAGATGTACAACAATGTGGAACAAAATGTCATAAATTTGACAAATTGTAATATTTTGACATTTTGTACCGCACACACTCGTACAAAATGTAATTGCGACATTTTGAACTGTTGTGATATTTTATACCGCAACATGCGACTTTGAACCCTATCAAAGGCCTCATCGGAATGGCATTCTTCCATTCCTGACCAGCTCCTTCCCACAGTTAAATGTCCTGTGGGCTCAAATGAAAAGACTGGGATCACATAGTCGAATGCCATCCAATTCATATGTGAATCATTTAGTGTTGTTCAAATTTCCTGACCTATCACTATTTTTCAGGCCTGTTTGATACTAGGATATGTATTATGAAAGAAAGCATCAAGCAAAGCATTTTGACTTAGTCCAAAACCTAAATTGCCCTCCTTAGCGGCAGCATTATTCTCGTTCATCTTTAAAATATAATCCCCCACCCCCGAAAAAAAGAAGAAAAAAAAGGCAAATTATGCAACCTTCCATGCCTTGTTCTCATGGTAATCCAGCTTGATTTGGCGTATTCTGCCGTGCTTGTGCGAATGTTGAATCAGAACTGGCACAACTGAATACCACTGAAGAGATTTAGCAGCTGCGCAGGGTCTCCTCTGGTGTGTGGCCTCAAAGAAGCCAAATAATGAAAGCAAAATGTGGGCTTCTAGCACCGGCATTCCGGCAAACAAGCCTGGGTCTGACTATTAATGGATGATTCGTGGTGAGCTGCTTGGAGATTGTGCCACTGACATGGCGTGAACGATAGAGCGGCAACATCATCATCCCTCCGCAAAAATGAATAAACAAAACAAAAACAAACCTGGTACATGTTAGTATTCAATGTGAAGGTCGCCACATTTCTTTCGCCTTTGGAACGCAACGGTCCTACCGAAGATTGTGTGTACCATCTACTTTCTCATGATATTTGCATTTGTCTCAGCATTTTGACACCATTGCCAATAGTGTTGGATTGAAATATAACATCAGTTCCCTTAGCAGCTTTATTTTGGACATAATTTTAACTTGAACTTTCTGCTCACCAGTACACAAAGGAACCAGCAGCTAACTTGTATGATTTATGTTGTAAAGCAGAGATGTGTTTATTTTCTTATGTGTAGTGACTGCTCACTTTTCAACTGTTTCTCAGTGACACCACTTTATGCTATTTTTCATGATGGCCTACGTTTTAGGAGCTTCTGCTTTTTCATGATATGCTCGGAAATCATTACCTGCTCAGTATGTATTGTTTGTAAGTAGTCAAAGTTGAGAAAGTAAACAAAGTGTAAAAATGGCACCGAAAATTACTGTGAAACCAAAGAAGCGCAGTTTTGTTTCACACACAAGAAAAAAAAAGTTTTCTGACAATTCAAGCTGGTTAAGACTGAGATAGAGTGAAAATTACTGAAGCAAACTCTGTTGGAGATTATTTTCTTTCTTTGGGCTTCAGTGTGTGTGTGTGTGTGTGTGTGTTGTGTGTGTGTGTGTGTGTGACATGTTCATCTAAGTAGAATGAGGACACAGATATGGACAATCCAGTTCCTTCAGTACATAAATATAACCTTTTCAGGATCAATCCAAAATTGACGAATTGTGCATTCTAGTTTCATCCACTACTTGAAGTTACGGCGAATTCCAACAGCTGAAACTGTCCATACACCACAACATTGCTTCGCTAAGAGAACTGCAGTCCTTTGTACGAGTGCAGGCATGATGGAGATGAGTGTGCCGTGATTCCAGCCGTTCAGACAGGAGTTGCCATCCCCAAAGCTTTCGTTCCCAATCTGCCAATGGGTTGATCCATTCTTGAAATTAAACGTCTTTGTAACTGCCATGAATGTGGAAAATTATATCTCCCTGAGTCAGTCATTTGAATTCTTAAGTTTTTAGAGATGAGATTCGACATGCTGTTCACATTAGACACTGTACAATACGGGATCGCTTGGATCAACTGGCTGATCTTCTTTCAGTCGTTCGTCCCACGTGACAGTACAAACACTTCTCTTTTGGGGTGATGGAGTCACTTGTGCCTATGATTCCCCTGGGCAAGGCCCTAAAAGGAAATTTTCTATATAAAATTACGTTTAAGTAACATACTTACCGTGACCCACTTGTGCAGACTCTGGAAAGGGTCTGACGTTCCTGTCCTGTGCAAACTACTTTCCGCCTATGCGGAGAAAACGAAAGTAGCTACGGCCGATAACCTCCCGGAAGTAGGTAACCTCCCCTTTGTCCCCCTGGCTAGCGCCCTCTTTTGACGGCAATATGCCATCACCAGCGCAGCGTGCAGGGAGAACAGGAAGCGGGGAGGACGGGAGGGTCTTAAATTTGGGTCACGGTAAGTATGTTACTTAAACGTAATTTTAGATAGAAAATTTCCTTTTAATTACACATACTTAACCGTGACCCACTAGTGCAGAATAGTGCGACAAGGTGGAGGGCTCACCTGCTCTAATGTCTGTGTGCTGTGATGGCCTGTTGTGCATCTACCACAGAAGCGATGCCTCTTGAGTCATCATCCCGCAGGCGTGCAACGTCTCTCAGGTAGAAGTCGATGAAGGTGGCAGGGTTTTTCCAGTAGGCAGCATCCATGATGTCTGGCAGTCTTGCAGCCATGTTGAGTGCGCTAAGGCAAGAGAAGAGGACCATGCTCTGACTTCATGTGCTCTGGCTGAGGAGGCATCAAGTCTCAACCCTGCGCCTGCATACGCGCCTTAAATCGCATTGACTATCCATCAAGACAGAGACGTCTTGCTAATGTCACGCGGATGGTCCAGGTTCCAGCTAATGAAAAGGTGTCGTTTGGACGATCGGAAGGGACGCGACCTTTTGAGGTATATGCGCAGGGCCCTGACTGTGCAGAGGAATCTGTCCTCGTCGTCATGGGCCAGTATAGAGTATAGAGGTTCGATGAAAAGAATGGGACAGGGTGTACTGGGAGTTTGATTTTTGGCAAGAAATTCGGGGAGGAATCTAAGTGAGATAGATCCGTCTGGCTCAAAGGCTATATCTTGAGTGATGCCACTGAGGGCATGAACCTCACTACACCGCCTGCCTGAGGCTAGTGAGATGAGAAAGAGTGTCTTCATGGAGAATAGCTTGAAAGGAGCTATAGCAAGGAGTTCGAAGGGGGCTTTGCGGAGGTATTGTAGGACCAGAAAAAGGTCCCATGAAGGGGTCCAAAGGGATTTACGTGCGTGACTGAGGGAACCCCCTCGGACCAGTGCCCTGAGCAGGGGGTCATCTGAGAAAGAGGGCCCGCCCAGTTGACGAAGAGTGGAGCTGATTGCAGTGCAATGGACGCGTACTGCGGAGGCAGAGAGGCCTTTGGAGGAGGAGAGGAAGGCAAGAAAGTTGGCGAGATCCATATTGGATGGGTGTGCGGGATTGACTGAGTGGGTTAAGCACCAGGAGTCAGCGGTTCCAGTGTGCAGAGTAAACACCTTGAGTGCCTTTGCGATGTGACCTGCACACAAGGTCAGCTGTGTCATCAGAGGTGCCTAGTGCTGACAGAGATTCCCGCACAGTAGCCAGGCGTGTAGGTTGAGGACCTCTGGGTTTACGTGGGGGATGCCCGAGCGTGGCTGGACTTGAGAGTGTCTGCCGATGTGAAGGCGGAGTGGGGGAACGTGAGTGAGGTGGAGAAGGTCGGGGAACCATGGCTGTGCTGGCCAGTGTTGTGCGATGAGAGTCATGGCGGCGTTCTCCAGCCTTGCCTTTCTGAGGACTTTTCCCATGATGGGGAGTGGAGGGAAGGTGTACCCCGAAAGGTTGGACCAGCTGATCAATAGGGCGTCTATGGCCCAGGCCTGCAGGTCTGGGACTGGGGAGACGTATGTTGGAATGCAGAAGTTGAATCTTGTGGTGAAGAGATCCACATGTGGTTTGTGCCAATGGTCCCAGATCGGTTGAAGTGTTGAGTGTGACAGAGTCCACTCCATTTGGAGTACAGTGTGGGATCTGCTGAGGTAATCTGCGAGAATGTTCAGCTTGCCTGGGACATGTCGTGCTGTCAGGTGGATGCTGTGCTCTTGACACCAGAGGAGGACTGTCTCCGCACGCAGGGACAGCTGGTGTGAGTGTGCTCCCCCCTGTTTGTTTGTTTAGATAACATGCTACCGTCGTGTTGTCTGTGCACTGCATGATCGACCTGTGTGAAACGTGGGGGAGGAAGTGCTGGAGGGCAAGGAAGACCGCCTCCAGCTCCAGTTTGTTGATGTGCCAAGACTGCTGTTGTGGGGTCCAAGTCCCCGACACTGTGTGGTTCTCCACACCCTAGCCCATGTTGGAGGCATCTGTGTACAGTTCTGCATCCGATGTTGGGTTCGAGATCGGAACCTCGGCCTTGAGCCATTGCATGTCCATCCAGCGCTGGGTCGACTGTGAGAACCATGTGCCTAGAGGTATACAGGTGTCCCATGTCTGTGAAGACTGGGACCACCTGTCCTGGAAGTGTCACTGAAATGGACGTTTGTGTAGTCTCCCTAGCGAACTCGTGCAGCGAGGGACTCCATGAAGCCTAGCAGAGAGGCAAGTTCCCTGGCAGACGCCGAGGTTGCCTGTGGTAGCTGAGAGAGGAGGCTGTGTAGCCTGTGGAGGCGAGGCATGGCCGGACGTATGGTCATTGATACTGAATCGATCGCCATACCCAGGAATTCGAACTGTTAAGAGGGTTCCAGTTCCGATTTTTCTGTGTTCATTAGAAAGCCCAGTGATTGGCACTGGTTCCTGACAAGGTTCAGGTGATACTGGCAGAGGGCCCTGCTCTCCGCAAGAATCAACCAGTCGTCTAGGTAGACCCTCAGTCGTATGCCCTTGCTCCTGAGGGCTAGGCATAGTTCCCTGACAACCCTGGTGAAGACCCACGGGGTTGGCGCAAGGCCAAATGGAAGGGCTCTGAACTGGAATGACTTGTCGTCCCATGAGAAGCGGAGCCACTTGTGGTCCCTGGAGTGAATGAGGATATGGAAGTATGCGTCCGTGAGGTCTATGGAGACTGCCCAGTCACCTTGCCTGATGGATTCCCTGACTGACGCAGGTGATTCCATGTGGAATGGTTTGTACTGGAGGTACTTGTTTAGAGGAGAAAGGTCTAGGACCGGCCGCCATCTGCCAGAGGCTTTGGGGATGACAAAGATGCGGCCAAAGAAGCCTGGTGACAGAGGAGGAGCTTCCTCTATGGCCTCTTTGTGGAGAAGAGAAAGGATTTCGTCCCACAGGACTGAGCAGGCTGCGTTGCCCTGTAGTGGGTGAGGGGGTGGGGGGGAAGGGAGGAGGAGAGAGAGTGAGAGGTGCCTTGGAAGAGAGCCAAGGCAGGCGGAACCCCGACCCTATCACCCGGAGGACCCACTCGCATGCTGGGAGAGACAGCCATGCTGGCATGTGCCTGGATAGGCTGCCTGCTGGCTGCTGTTGCGCTAGTGGCGGGTGAAGGGCGGGGGTGAGTCATTGGGGGTGGGCCGGTCTGGAGGTGGCTGCTGGCCTGTGTAGAGGGCAAAATGTGTACGGCTGGCACCTGTACGCCCTGGGTTAGACTCTGGCGTTTGAGGGGGAAGACTGATGCGAGCACGGTCTGAAGGTGGTTACATTGTTGCACCAGAAGGTGTAGGGATGTTGTTGAGGAGCGTGCCGCAAGTGTACTGAAGCGTGGAGAGGGCCTGCGCCAAGGGCAAGGTCCCTACCCAAGTCTGCGCGGCGTTTTATGGCCGCAGTGGGGAAGCCCTGAATGAAGAGGGAACCGTCGGTGGGGGGAAGCGCTCTGAGGGAAGCGTATTCTGGCAGACAGCGCACGTATGGGGAACGGTCGAGCACAGCATCCCTCCTGGCCAAAATGATATTAATATAGGCCTGCGACTGTATATTTGCAGAACGCATGAGAAGCTGGCTGATCTGCTGGACAAAAGGGGAGAAGATGGTGATGTCAAGGCCGGCTGGTTGATTGGTGGGATTTTCCATAAGGGCTCTGGCAAGGCCTGCAAGGAAGCTGTCCATGGCGGCAGTCGATTCTGGAGATATTCTGACAGCTTCCTCCAGATCCAAAAGGAATCTGTCAGGCAATGCTACTGTGCGATTGCCATGCAAGTTGTGCGGGAGGAGTAGGAGGTTTTCCTGAGAAAGAGGCAGGGGTCTTTGAGGAATAGGACCCGGAGCTAAAAGTGGGAGTTTTGAAGTGGGTCGGGACAGGGTTTTCAAGAATTTCCCTCGACCCATTGCGGGCTGGAAGATTTGGGACAGAATCAGAAGGGACATCGCTGATGGGTTGGCCCCTGTTGCGTGCCAGTGTGTTTTGCAGGGCGTCAAGTACCATGGGTGACTGTGTAAGAGCATAGTGAGGGCCATAGGAGGATCTGTGGATGCCCATAATCTCCATAGCACCAAAGGTTTGAGGCGGGCCTGGTGCGTGAATTGTCTCCACCCTATCTGGAGTTTAGGAAGCTAGGAGGGCTAGTGCTTCTTGCAAGGAAACCAGCTGATTATCTTCCGAAGGTAGTTCCTCTGTATCTGTGTCCCCATCAGAAAATGTCTCTTCTATGGCATAGGATGATGGGTCAGGCTGTGTGCTGAGCACATGACTGGTGTGGTTGCACTGGGTGCTATGAATGTGTCCTGTTGTAGGGGAGACGAGCTGCTGGGAGGTGGTAGAGTTGGGTGGAAGCAGATTTGCTGCAGCAGAAGGAGCAGTAGTAGAAGGTGTGGCACCAGGAAGCAGAGTGCTGCATAACTGCTGCAGCGAGTTAACAATGAGTTGCTGGTTGTTTGTTTGAGCAGCTTGCTGAGAAACCATTAGTGGCTGGGAAACAGCAGCAACCGGCGGTATTGCAGATGGGGTCATCACTGCATAGCTCGTAGGAACCGTGCACGCACCTGCACTGTAGTAACTGCGGCGGTCACCGGTAAGGGTGCCGAAGCAGGAGTTGCCCCCCTTGGATCGGGAGTTCGTGACAAGGGGGAGGGTGCACGCGTATGGGCGAGCGTGTCCCCTAGTGGTCCACCTTCCTCCCTACACATGGGGAGGGCATCCCTACGCGCCTCGGTCTCCAATGGATCCAAGGCGGTCGAGGCATGCCGCGTGGGGGGCTCGTGATCCGATGTCACGGCCGCCACCACGGACGCATCGCACATAGGTCCCAGTCTAGCGTGCAGATTCAAGGCAAACGTATGGTGTTGTTTCCCCAAAGGGCTTGTGTTATATTCCATTGTTGAGACTGTGGGGATGAGGAAAGGGATAGAGGAGGTCCACTCGGGCACTGCCGTCTGGCAGAGCCAAGAAATCGCAGATCGCGTCGAGTCCGTTTGCGGGTTGAAATTAATAGCATCAATGGCACTACTGACCTGAGTGTGGGGTAACAAACCCCTAGAAGTCACCGGAGGAGGCGTAGGAGGTAGTGGGGGTCTGGAGTCGACTGGAGGGAGCGGAGGAAGTGGAGGAGGTGTGGGTTTGGCGTTGTTGAGAGAGGCAGAAGTAGAGGGCCCAGAGTGTTAGCGAATCGATTGCGATCGCGCCTTAATTTTAGCCCGATCTCCCAATCGAGCGACATAATTTTGCGACCTGGCTGAAGACATAATTGGACAAAAAGCAGAAACGCCAAAGAATCGATAGACAGATAGAAAATGCGAAAAAAAAACTTAATCGTATGAAGAGCACAGAAACGAGTCGAGAGGGCGCTAGCCAGGGGGACAAAGTGGAGGTTACCTACTTCCAGGAGGTTATCGGCCGTAGCTCCTTTCGTTTTCTCCGCATAGGCGGATAGTAGTTTGCACAGGACAAGAATGTCAGACCCCTGCCAGAGTCTGCACTAGTGGGGACAGTTAAGTATGTGTAATTAAATCACCCCTTTCAGAGGCAGCTGACACATTACCAGGCCCAGAAGACAGCCTTGGGACATACAGATGTCTTAGCTAGTGGTTCTTGGAGATGATGTGCATATGGCTACTCTCCTCTCTTCTGGCCTATTGGATGCCCAGACCCCCCTACCCACTCACGTAACACTCTTCACAGATGCATCTACTGTGGGGTGTGGAGTGCACATGGACACACTCTACAGGGCGAGGAGGAATGAATGTGGTACATCAACATTCTGGAACTCAAAGCAGTTTGCATATATCTTCTCCACTTGTAAAGAGGAGGCGTATGGCTAGATGATCAAGTTGTTCATGGATAATATAACAGTGGCTTGTTATGTGAACAAAAAGAGGGGGCGCACTCAGTGAACATTTCTCTCCTGGCCAAGGCCCTCCTCTGATGGTGCCATACATGACAGGGGCATCACTGTCTCAGCGAGATACTTAGCCGGCAAGGCCAACATCTTGGCCATCGCCGTCAGCACGTCCAAGAGTGTCCATCAGACATAGTGGACCCTTGACATAATCCCCTTTATGGAGAGTGGAAATTGTGGCTTCAACCAATGGTGGACCTCTTTGCTATGTAGTTCGGCAATAGACTCCCAGTTTATGTCTCGCTGGTCTCAGTCCTGAAAACCTGGGTGGTGGATGCTCTGTTACTAGGCGATTGGAGCAACTTCATCACTTATAGTTATGCTTCCCCCCCACCCCACCCCCTCTTCAAATTCTATCCAAGGTGGTTTGGAATGCTCAAAGCTCATCCTGATCATGTACCCATGGCCGGCCCAACCTGGTACCCGGAACTGCTGGCTCTCACTCAATTCATCCTCTGGAAGTCAAAGATATGCTGAAACAGCCCCATTCAGGGATCTTCCATTCTAACCCCCAGTTGTTTCACATGGATGCATGGCTACTGTGCTGTCCACATTGTCTCCACCAGACTTTAAGCCTTCTGTCCCTCAGACAGTTTCGGAATGAGTGGCTCTCTCCCTTGGGGCTGGGGATGGAGTCTGTGTATGACATTTGCTGTTTTAAACGAGTGGATTGGTGTACAGAACACAGGTTTCTGCCAGTGAACTCTCTTAGCATGCAGTTGGCCAACTTTCTGGCTCACTGTTCCACTGGGCTACAATACTTCTGTATTTATCTATCTGAAAATTGATAGTACATTTTGAAAATCTGCATCATGATGAAGCAGTTGGTGGTGGTCGTTCTTTGAAACAGACTTCCTTCTCAGACAGGGGGGGGGGGGGGCTTCACTCAGGGAGTGGTGCATCCCCCAGCAGGGTTTCCTAGTGGGACTTGTTCTTTATTCTGGATTTCATCAAGAAAGCACAGTTCGAGCACTTGGGTTCTAATCCCTTTGACTTGCTAACACTCAAAACTACTTTCCTCCTTTTGTTGGCCACTGGCCGATGTAGGAGAGAGATATATGGTCTGAGTGGGTTCCCTTAGGACATGGCCTTCCACAGGAATGGTTCCTTCTCACTTCATTTTCTTCCACAGTTTCTGGCTAAAATCCAAAACCCTCTCTGAGGATCAGACCCCTGTCTTAACATCTAATCCAAGGGGAATGAAGATAGGCATCTATGTCCAGTCAGGTGTTAGTCTGCTGGGATGAACCAGTCTTCTCATCTTGATTAATGAGAAACAGTAAATTAATTGCAGTTGACACTATTTCTCGTTGGCAGTCTCATGTCATTCTGAAATCCTACTCTTCAGGCACAAATAGACTTTAGAAACTGAATCCAAGGGCAAATGAAGTGTGGACCCTTGCTTCTTCAGTGGCATTCAGCACTTGTAACAAAAGAGATGGGAAAAATCTCTAAGGCCGTGAACATAAAATCTTGCATGTTGTTCGGTCTGCTGTATTTGAGAAAGCCCAGACAGACTGCTTCATTTTAAAGAAGTCTGCACATTGTTGGTTTAGAAATTATGCTGATATTTGTTTGATTGGTCATAGTGTTTGCTCTTGCTTTCGGGTTCGGTTTACAGCTCTTCCCACTCTCTGTCATTCTTCCTCTGATGTAACTGATGGTGTGATGGCCTTGCACCCATTTTTTACACCTAAGATTTCTGATCTTCCCACATGTAGGCTCTTTGATGTTGCGCTACCAGCAAGTCTGTAAGCTTACAAATTTCTCTAAACACCTGCATGTCCAGGGTTGTAACTTCATAAAAGCTTCTTTATCTGGATATTGCGCATTGTCTCATGCCATTCTGGACTACAGATCCAATTTTCAGCTTTTAGTAGGAGGCTCATAGGGTCAGTCAGAATTAGGGCATGTTCACTGGCATGTTTGATTTGTCAGGCTGAAGATTGTGACTTTGCACATAGCATTCTCTTCTATGATTGTTTTCCATGATTTTTCCATTTTATTTCACAGTGTATCCCCATCCAGACTGATCTGTGGTGACTGAACCATCTGTGAATGTGATAATACCATCTTCTTTGCTATTAACTTCTAATAAAAGCTTCCTTTCTCCATCAGTTATGTTTAAGCAAATTAATAACTCACATGAAAATGTTAAAAGTTTAAAAAGAAGAAGGGTGGGAAAGAAAATTACAGGAATTTTTTTAGATTACCATTAATACACACTCAACTTCCGGTCTTGCATCACTCACAAAGAAAAATGCAATGGTTTTTATTTTTTCATGAATTTTTATCACAAGTGCAACTTTGCACTTCAAGAATATTTTTTTCAAAGTTGAGTTTCAAAGTATATGGATAATATGAATGTGCATTCCCTACATTTAAAAAGAATCACAAATAAATGCTATTTTCAGCATTTATTACACTCTCACAAATATGACATTCACACCATTTCATTTCTTCAACACATAAATTCTTTGTACAAACACTGTCTCCATTCAGCAATATTCTCTCTCTTTCTCTCTCTCTCTCTTACACACACACACACACACACACACATATATATATATATATATATATATATATATATATTAACATTAATTGAATGTAAATGATATCATAAATACTGATTATATTTCAAGTACTCTTTGCACTTCTCTTTAATCACATAAACTGAAAATGTTCAGTCCAAAAGAGTATTGATAAATATGTAAACTGGATGGACTGATGATTACAGACAAACTGAAATGAGTTGAATGGGAAACGATATCTAAATCAAGCAAATCTTATGCTTCTCTTTCTCTTGCTTCATTTTTCTCCCACCCCTCTTTCAAAATAAATGAAATTGTAATCCCTTTAAAATAAGACTTTGCAGACATTTGAGACCTGGCATTCATATCACAAGATGCACTTCAGTTTCATACACAGTTTCATGTAAATAATCAAAATGTTGTAATTCATTATTTGCAAAAACAAAGAACAGAACACAATATAATATAGCCTATTTTCAGTATCTGGCACAAACAACTTTAAAGTTTTGGTACATACAGAAGGAACAGTCCAAAGATAAGTCACTGTTAGCAACAGATTACCAGAGCTCCACCAGCACTTTGAATTACAGTCACCTCACTTCCACAAGACAGTAATGTTTGTATTAACAGTGTGACATCCAGAGAAAATAATCCTCATTCACTCAGTAAGCACATCATAATGTCATAGGCAAAACACTTGTGTCAGATGATCAGTCATGTATCAGTGCTCAGTCAGCATTGAGGATGAGGCAGACTCCTTGCAGTACCCAATGACTGATGTGTTCTGTGGTAGCCAGGTCAGCTTCAAACACCAATCCCACACCCATTGCATTACGGCGCTGTGATGTCACATACACAGGAGTTCGGAATGTATTCTGAAACAAATGACAGCCAAACTGCACTTTGCAATAACAATAATAAGATGGATGTCAGGGCAATCATTTTTCTTTCTCACATCACTGCAGTCATTTTCTTTGTCAGTCTCAATTTATCTAAATAACAATTAATTACATTATATTAAAAACAGAAGTCATTTACTACTATTGATCTTGCTTAGTTTCTATTCTGTGCAACAAACCAACACATCTCTCTTCTGCTGAAAAGTTGAAACAAGAGAGACACAACCTTCATGGCTCATGGGTGATCCCTTCTGATTAAAAAAGAGGAAAAAGATCACTCCCTTCAATCAAAAAACTGTTACTCCACTGCTAAGCCACAGTACCCAGATGTCCTAAAGGAAGCATGTGTCCATGCTAAAGTTAACTTGGCATGCATTAAATCCATACATTGACTATGAAACATCCAACAGGAGTATGTCTCTATAGCTAGGTTTATGATGTTCTTTTTATCATCTAGACCTGTGCACATTCACGTGTTTGCTCAGCAGTACAGTTGATTGTGTTGAGAGGAAACAATCAGTAATAAAACAGATGTGAAAACACCAATGCGAGAAAATCTGACTTTTTCTCCACAGTGATCGCTGAAATTAACTCTTACTCCCCTATCAAAAACAGGCGTTTCAAGTATACATAGAATACTTAATGTTCACAATTCTTAAATCAATAACAGACGCTCTAGCTCCAGACTGTGAAGCTAGTAAATCTGTTTATTCTAACCAGCTGAGTGCTAGAATTATTTTATTTAAAAAATAAATAAATAAATAAATATAAAAAGGTGTTCTCCCCTTGCCAGGAAATTTTGAGGATTTGGAGGTAATGAATTATGAACAAAATTCTAGTGCAAAAACTATGGGAGATACAGAAAGAAAGAAAACATTATTGTGGAGGAAAATGAATGTAGATTGTGTTTGACTTTCCCCCCTATTAGTCTGATTGTAGATAACTGTTCAGGCATTTAAATTCAAGGTGATAACTTTTGTGGAACAAAAAAGTCTAATTCCACCTCCACATAATGATATCCATAAAGAAAACAAACAATTACAGCTAGAAATAACACGCGTTTTGTCAGATTATACCTGTAGAAGAAACTGAAACAGGCTATAAGTTTATAAAAACAAATCACACCTTGTGTAGACATGTAAGTGAATCACAGTCCCAACAATGACAAATGTGGGTATAGTTAAAATAAAAAGTCAATCACATTCTCAGAAACTGAGCTGACAAGTTTTTGACATCTAAGAGCTTTTGCAAGTTAGAGGGTGAAGTTCTTTGATGACATTCACTCCCTCCAAGTTGCACATGGGCCGATTAAAGTGTCTGCTGTACAGCTGGCTAGCCACCTCTTCAAAAAAAGTGAACCATCTGATTCAGTGACAAGCGTTAAATACAAAAACAACCGGTTTCATGTCCATTGCATGAGAACCCTGCATGTCATGAAAATTGTGGACCATTGGCGGTTGTCTGTTTCCTGCAGTATGCATTGAAATGTGAGTTCACTGGCCTCCAACTGCCATGCCTACTCCACACCCTAAGGCTGACACTGGACCTATCATCTTTCATCACTCCTCTCCCTCTCCTCCCCCTCTTCCAACACTCATTGCACGTATTCTGTCAGTCATAGCCACTCGTTCAAAAACACTGTCTGGTTGGACAGATGGACTGAATAACCATCAAATGGGCTGTCAGTTTTATCACTGTTGTAGTCATTCACCTTCATACCAATCATCAGATAAGAGAAAACCTTCTCCTTCACTATAGCTATCCATAATCATAACACAGCTTTCAAAATTATGTGAATCGTCTGACTGGGACCACTTCCTTAACTGGACAAAGTTTTCAACACCTTTTTTTTTTTTTTTTTTTTTGCATATGATGCAACCCCCTTTCCATGCGTGTTCCATTAGCAAATCAATATCAAGTAGAAAGGGATATTCTACCTGATGCATGTTCATTTAAATAGTATTTTTTATAACCAAGACACTTCAAACTAACCATCCAGAGTCTGTTTATGTGAACTGAACCAAACTCCAAAAAAGGAAAAATTGGAACATATGCTGGACGTCAGTCTTGCAGGCACTATGGCAACACTTTTTGTAGGACGTTCAGCTGACGTCTTACTGGCACTCAATTGGTTAATGGTCACTGCTGACAAGGCCTTTGCACAAAGTATTCTGTGAATAAAACTTAGCAGCCTCCTCACATTGTTTATAAATATGAGCAAACAAAAACTACATGACTTTTTTATTCATTTATTTTTTAACATAATTATTATTCATTTTTATGATGCATACATGTATAGAAAAACAAGCAACAATGAAAACAAACAGAATGAACCAAACCAGAAAAAACCCCACCCAATACATTAACCAGTTGATTAACATAATTTTGTTTAAAAAAGAAAAAAGAAAAAAAAAGTGCTCTCCTCTTGTCGGAATTTTGAGGATTTGGTGTAATTAAAAAAAAAAAAAAAAAAAAAAAAAATCTAGTACAAAAACTATGGGAGATGCAGAAAAATTTGTGAAGGAAAATGAATGTAGATTCTGAATTAGGGCTTTTTTCCTAATCAGTTTGATTGTAGATAAATGTTCAGGCATTCAAAGTGAAGATAATAATTTATGTGCAAAAAAAATCTATTTTCACCTCCAAAGAATGGCATCCATGAAGTAAACACAAACTACAGCTGGAAATAGTATACAAATTGTTAGATTATACATGTAGAAGAAATTAAAACTGGCTACAAGTTTATAAAAATAAATCACACCTCGTGTAGACATGGAAATGAATCACTGTCCCAACAATGACCAACATGTGTACAGTCAACATAAAAAGTCAATCATGTTCTCAGAAGCTGAGCAGGCAAGCTTTTTGACAGCTAAGATCTTTCCCCAGTTAGAGGGTGAAGTTCTTTGATGACATTCACTCCGTCCAAGCAGCACGTGGGCCGATAAAAGTGTCTACTGTGGATCCGGCTTGCCTCCTCTTTAAACAAGTAAACCATCTGATTCAGTGACAAAAAGCATTAAAAACAAAAGCACATATTTCACATCCGGTTGTCTATTTCCTGCAGTATGCATTGAAATGTGAGTAGATTGGCGTCCATCTGCCACGCCCACTCCACACTCTCTGGCTGACATTCAACCTATTGTCTTGCATCACTCCTCTCATTCTCCTCCCCCTTTTCCAATGCTCACTGCACATATTCTGTCAGTCATAGCCACTTGCTCAAAAACGCTGTATGATTGGATGGACAGACTGAATTGCCATCAAATGGACTGTCAGTTTCATCACTGTCGTTGTCAATCACCTTCGTGTTCAAACCAGTTATCAGACAAGAGATCTCCTTCTCCATCACTGTAGCTGTCCATAATCACAAGCACAGCTTTCAAAATTGTGTAAATCTGCTGACTGGAACCACTCCCTTTACAAGCCAAAGTTTTCAATGCCTTTCTTTGGATATAATGCAAGCCCTTTCAACATGCATTCCACATGGTCCAATTTACAAATCATTATCGAGTAGAACGGGGTCTTCTACCTGATGTATGCTCATTTAAATAGTATTTTTATAATCTAGACACATCAAACTAACCATTCAGAGTCTGTTTGTGTGCAATGAACCAAATTCCCATGAAGAGAAAATTGGAACATATGCAGGACGTCAATGGACGTCTTATAGGCACTATGGCAACACTTTTTGTAGGACGTCAGCTGATGTAGTATAGGCATTCAACTGGTTAAAGAGGAAATACACACACATACACACACTTATATATAAAACAAACAAACACAAAAACTTACAATAATAATAACAATAATAATAATAATAATGGTGTTTATATAGCACTGAATCTTGTGCAGACAAATCAAAGCGCTT
Organism: Babylonia areolata; assembly: GCF_041734735.1. Classification (NCBI taxonomy): domain Eukaryota; kingdom Metazoa; phylum Mollusca; class Gastropoda; order Neogastropoda; family Buccinidae; genus Babylonia; species Babylonia areolata. Next base: position 24,900,056 of record NC_134887.1, read on the forward strand.
TCGCACCAGTCATTCACACGCATGCATAACTCTAAAACTGGAGAAACTGTAGACAAGGAAGAGGCAGGGAAGGGAGGCTATTTTGGGAAGAGGTGGGTTTTAAGGCCAGACTTGAAAGAGCTGAGTGTGGGGACTTGACAAAGCGAAAGAGGAAGTTCATTCCAATTGCAAGGCTCAGAGATAGAGAAAGAACGGCAACCAACAGTCGAGTGTTTGAATCTGGGTATGCGTAAACAGAGTGGATCCGAAGCCTATCGTAGTGAGCGAGATGGAGTGTAGAGGTGAAGGCACAGAGATAGGAAGGGGCAGATGTGTGAATGCATTTATAACACAGAGTGCTGATCTCTGTGTGAGACAGGGAGCCAGTGGAGATGTTGCAAAAGAGGACTGATGTGCTCTGATCTTTTCTTTCTGAGGACAAATTGGGCAGCAGAGTTTTGTATGCGCTGAAGGGACTCAATGGATGAAGCAGGCAAACCAGACAATAGAGAGTTACAGTATATTCACTTAATTCATTTCACACCAAATATAATACTTTCCGTGCTTTTTATCAAGATTAATAAATTGTCATTTATATATCCCATTCAAACATCAACATTTTGACTTTTTTCCATGAAATCTTTGTAGTAATTCCAGTCATGAGTGAAATTTACTGAGGTCAAGTTTACAAAAGAAATGTCTTTTTCTATTTCATACCTTGCTTTCAGATATTTCTGAAATGCATGAAGATTTTCATTAATTTTACATTTATTGATGAAAAACTTTGCCAGCAGTATGATGAAGTCAAATATCCTGTCCGATGTATATTTTGGATAATTTCCAAAAAAAACCCAGTTGATTCGTTCAGTGTTGTTTTTGAAGTAATGACAAAATAGCTACTTACCACATGTTCAAAGTGCTTCCACAAACGATTAACATTTATACATCTCCAAAAGACATGTTCTAGACTATCTCTGTTCTCATTACTGAACGAACATCTGTCACTGGCCTTTATTTTCATTCTTGCTAAAACAATGTTTGTGGCTAAGATTCTGTGAACTAATTGGAACTGATTTGGAACCATTTCAACTTTACATCTTAAATAGTATTTATATATCTGAATGTTTTTAGCCAGTTTATGTCTTTTCCCAATTCATTCGCCCACTGTTGACAGCATTTTGGTTTGATTTCGTCATTAATAAGCACTTCATAATACAAACTAGTTCCTTTCTTCACAGACAATAAAAGCATGAGATACCTTGGTAGAGTAGCTGCATTACCATTGTCAATATTAAGGTCTAATCTATTAGTAAATTGCTTTATTTTCTTAACTACAGACGCATTATTAAATGCGTGTTAACATTGTATCTAGCCATACATTCAGTATACAATAAATATGTCCCACCTCCTTTACAAATATTTTGTACAAAGCATACATTGTTTAAAATCCATTCATTCTGTCTTGGTACAGTGGAATTCAACTTAAACTTATCATTAAAGAATAGTGGTTGTGCCAGAATATCAGCTGCATTTTGCGGTTGGACTTTATTCCTGTAACATCTAAAGGCATCAAATACATCCTGCCAAAACATGTTATCAAATGTTAAGAGATGCAAGGAAATTTGGACCATATTTTTCTGTCTTTCAGTCAAGGGTATAGTACATTTACTAGTGAAATCCATTTGTGCTTCCTGGATTTTAATTTTCTAATCCAGCTCAACTTTAACACTTTTAGAAAAGTATTTAGCTATGGCAATCGAATACCACCGTGTATTATTCTCTTCCATGCCGGTTTTCTGTCAATTCTATCCTGTCTATCATCCCAAACAAATTACAAACATAATATCAGTAAACTTTTTTTTTTTTATTGTTTCAGCAGGAGGATTTGGTTGATACAGCCAGAAGTAAACAAGTTTTGATAGAATTAACGACTTGTGGATTGCTATTTTTCCTAAAGGAGTTGTTATTCTCTTTGCCCAAATTATGTACATATTTTTTACCTCTACAAATTTTTCTGAATAATTTAATTTTGCACAAAACTGGATATTGGTCAAGAACCATATGCCTAATATTTTGAACTTAATGGGGGTTCCATTCCGTTTTGAGATAGGGAATATATTTCATAGTTTATCGTTTTTTACTATCTAACCAAACCACTTAAGTTTTTTCATTGTTCATGTTTGATCCTGAAATTGCACCAAATTTATCCAAAACTCTAATGGATTCCTCAAATGTTACTTGGTCACCATTCTGAAGCAGCTGAGTATCATAAGCAAAGTGAGCTATTTCATGTTCAATCTCATTTGCAAAAATGCCTTTAATACCTTCATTTTCCTTTATCATTAATGCCAGAATTTCATACCCAAAATAAATAAATATGGTGATATGGGATCTCCTTGTTATACATCCTCTTTCTTCTTCTTCTTCTTCCTCTTCATTTGTGGGCTGCAACTCCCACATTCAGTGGGCTTTTACATGTATGACTGTTTTTACTCCCACCACGTAGGCAGCCATACTCCATTTTCTGGGGGGGTGCATGCTGGGTATGTTCTTGTTTCCATAGCCCACCGAACGCCAACATGGACAACAGGATCTTTAATGTGCATATCTGACCTTCTGCTTGCGTACACACACAAAGGGGGTTCAGGCACAAGGAATTTTTGTTTAATGTCCCGTCACACATATCAGTGATTGAAGGGGTGGGAGATGTGAATGAATGGAGGGTTGGGGGAAACTGGGCAAATGAGGGTGAAATGAGGGTGAAATTTAAAAAAAAAATCTAAATACAATTACAGGAAATTACTTAAAGGACTTCGTAAAAGAGAAGTCGTTAAACCAACAAGCGAAACAACCAATAATGAATACAGAAAGTCAAAAACATCAAGATTCTCAGTCACTTGTGAAGACACACTTTCGTATACATAAGGCTTCATCAAGCTACAGTCAAAAATTATATGCTTAATCGTCAGGTTACTAAAGCATATGCGCTTGACATTAGAACAATACTTGGTCCGTAATGAATTTGATAATAGTCTGAGAGCTAAACTCAGAACTGGTCTGCGAATCGGACCAAAGTCTGAGAGAGTCAACTGACGAGGTTTTAGACTTGAATTCAAGCACATATAAAAGTATCTTTCAAGTATATTGCTTATTTCCTTATATGACAATGGGCAATATACTTTTATACTATCTATATGATTTTTTGCTCCCCTTTTTACTGCCCTGTCTGCTTGGTCGTTATAAAGGAATCCAGTCTGGGATGGTATCCAACAAAAATCAACATTTGTACCCTTCACAAATAGGGAATGCAATAAATACCTAATTTCAAACAATAAATCTTCTCTTTGATTATTCTCAAAAAGGAGCAAACTTTTTAAAACAGATTGAAAATCAACACAAAATAGAATATTACTTACTATGATTGGTATATCAACAAGATGATTTAAAGCCATAAAGATGGCCACCAATTCAGCTGTAAAAATTGAATGTCCCTTACCTAAATAATATGATTTTTCTGTTTTTTGGTCAGGAATGATAAAAGCAGATCCTGCACTGCTGTCATCCAGGACCGATCCATCAGTGTAAACTTTTAAATGATAATAAAAGTGTTCTTCTAATTCAATTCTGACAGATGCTGCTATTATATATGGAGATTATCCTTTTGTTGTGTCAGAAGCACATATGTTGACGTTTGCTTTTGTTAACTCCCAGGGAGGGACAGGTGGTACCAGAACACAAGGTGCCATATCATGTAAATCAACGTCTAAAGAATTGAAAATATCTGACACATATGTGCGAATGGTTTGTAGATTTGAATTATTTTGTGCATTTTTTGGAAAATCAATATCAGACCTAATATTTAATTCCTCAAAATCATCCACTGCTGTACATCGCACAATGTATTTAGCAGAACTTAATTTTCTGACTTCATCTAGTGGTAGAATACCCGCAAGCTTATAGGCTTTGAGTTTTTAGTATGCACAGGTACCCCTCAAGCCAGTTTCACAGCTTTACTGTCAATTATTCGCAGCTTCTTCAGAAACGTCGGTGGAGCAGAAAAGATTTCTTGACCGTAGGTCAATCTTGATCTTACGAGAGATGTCTCTAAATGTAAAAGAATTTTGGAGTCTTGTCCCCAAGGAGAGTGACTTACAATTTTTAAGAAATTTAAACTTTTAACTGCTTCAGTCACTATTGAATCAATGTGTTTCTTCCAGTTTAGTTTTGAAGTAGATAGTATCCCAGGAAATTTTATTTCTGACTTGAAAAATATTTCTCGTCCTCCCCCCAAAAATTGTGGTAGTTTGCTGGGATTATAACCATTATTAAAGAGGATCAAATGTGTTTTTTCTACAGAAAACTCAAAACCATTAGAGTGCATATAGCTACTCAGTCTATCGAGTTCACCCTGAAAATGTTTCTGTACATAATTGATGTAATGTAGGCTTGTCCTTTTCCTCAAGGATGTCTGAATCCATATAGCAATATCATCCGCATATTGAGCCAGCTTGGTAGATGATGAAAAACATGTGTGTAAATCATAAAGCATAATGTTGAACAACAATGGAGAAATAATGGAACCCTGCAGGATTCCCATGTTTATAGGCCTAGAGGTTGATAAAGTTACTCCCACTTTTGCCACTATATATCTCCCACTTAAAAAGGATTTAACATAGTCATAAACATGACCCAACAGACCAGTTTGTTTCAGCTTAAATAACAGTCTGCTATGCCATACTCGGTCATAAGCTTTAGTAAGATCGAAGTAGGACGCAAGGATACTTTTTCGCTTAGAAAACTAATTTTTAATTTGGGTAGTGAGACGGGTCAGATGATCAGTTGTAGATCTTCCTTTCCGGAATCCAGTTTGAGCTGACAGAATTATATTTTTGTCACAGTAATATATCACTCTAATATTTACAATTTTCTCCATGACTTTCCCAACGTGGGAGGTAACCTAAATAGGTCTATAGCTCGAAGCTTCTGTTCTAATACAGGAGTTACAATGGAAGTTTTCCATACCTCAGGATTTGTCCACATTCCCAGTACTTTTGAAATAATGTATGTAATATAATTATCCAGTTTTCTGGCAAAAGGTTTAACATGGTGAAAGATACTACATCCCTACTAACTGACACATTTTTGTTACTCAACAAATGAATAGCGTTCTTTACCTCCTGTAAAGTTATTGCCAAGTTGATTGTATTATCATTTTGTGGGGTAGGATCTCTATATTTGTCACTGGTTTCTTCTTCCTCTCTTAATGTCTTTTGTTTATTTGACAAACTATCCACACTACCTGTTTTAGAATACATACAAATTCTTCAGCCTTCTCTTGAGGGGACAGAAACTCTTTATCTTTCGTTTTAATAGGATAGTCTTACAGAACAATGCCTGATTTCATTTCTTTCACTTTGGCCCACACTTTTTTCATATCCTTATGGTCAGATACTTCATTCAAACAGAACTGTGACCAGTATTGTCTTTTTTCTTGGGCTATGACTCCATTCGCCTTGATTTTTGTGGAACACATTTCTTTATGAGCGGCTTCTTTTACATCTTTGTCAGCTACTTTTCTGAGTCTTAACCATGTTAGGTATGTTAGTTTCTTTGTATTTACAGCCTCCACACATGCATTATTCCACCAAACATTTCCAGAAAAAGTGTCACTCCTCTTTGAACCTTTTTGGGAATTGCTATTTCAGCAGCTCCAATAATTGATTTTTGAAAGTTTTTCTAAAAAACATTTAAATCTTCACAAAAAAATTCACTTTCCAAAATGTTTGTAAGATAGTTTTGAAATGTTCTCCAGTTTGCGTATTTGTAATTGAATTTTGTGATTTCATCTTCTCCGCTGTATTTAGATATGGTACAATCCTTAAAAGACAGTGTATTTGGCACGTGATCACTGCCTAGTGGATCATCCCCAGTATCCCACTGTACTGTTAAAGCTGGAGATGGTGATATGAAGGTTAGGTCAAGTGCCGATGCTCTATGATGAGCCACATCTGGGATACGTGTAATCCTCCCTTCGTTAAGTAAATGCAACGATGAATCAACAATATTTTCAACAAAGTCAGGATGAGATACTTTTTGACAATCACTATCCCAGAAGGGCGCATGGGAATTATCTCCTCCAACAATCCATCTTTCTTCTGAGCAATTTAATGCTCACAACCAATTGTATTTTGCTTACTTGGACCTTTTGGATAGTAGACTGACGCAAAATGTATGATTTGATTATTAGAGACATGCAATTTTACAAACGTAGCTGATATCATTTCAGTATAGTTTGAAATTGGAGATGGATGGACACTTGCATAATTCAAACCACACTGCACGTAAATAGCTGTACTAATCTTGTCAGAATCCTGGCTTACATGATAAACCGGAGGATAATAACCTTTCAGATTCGGTAATTTATTTTTTAGTAACATTTAAGGACTGAAGAAGGAGAATATGATGAGAGTTTACAAAAAGGTAAGCCCGCAGATTATCAATATTTATACTCAAAGAGCGGGAGTTCCATTGCAAGACTGATAGATTCCCACATGTTATTTGCAACTTTTTAGTCATTTATCAGCTAGAATGAATCATAGAACAAATATCATTAGGTAATGACATATCCGAATTTAAAACTAAGATAATGATAGATGAAGGGCCTTATATTATCAAAACACAAGGTAATCAGGTGTTCTTCGTGTAGACAATGTGATGACTGATTTGATGCAATGTCAGGTAGTTATCAAGATGTAGTTTTATCTCCTCAGATGACGACGTAAGAAGGTCTTCATGTAGACCAGGCGTTGTCTCCGCTGATGACGACCTCTGGTAGTCATCATACAGTCCAGGTGTTGTCTCCCCAGATGACAACATCTGGTGGTCATCATGTAGACTAGGTGATGATTGCTTAGATGGTGATGTTATGTATTCATGTGGACTAAGTGATGACTGTTCTGATGATGACGACAGGTGGTAGTCATGTGGATCAGGCATTGTCTCCCCAGTTGGTGCCGTCAGGTGGTCGTCATGTAGATTATGTAATATATGCTGAGGTGATGCTGTTGGAAGGCTTTCATGTATGACCAATGATGTCTTCACAGATGACAACGTTAGGTGTTCGTCATGTAGAACAGGTGAAGCATTTTCTGATGATGATGTCATAAGGTCATTGTGGAGAACAGGTGATGACTCCTCTGATGACGATTTCAGATGGTAGTCATGTAGATCAAGTGATTTCTCCTCCGATGACAATGTCAGATGACTGTCTTGTAAACCAGCTGGAATCTCCTTAGGTGATGATGTCGGGTGGTCGTCATGTAGATGAGGTAATGTCTCCTCAGATGATGATGGCAGGTGGTTGTTGTGCAGACCAGGTTTTGTTGCAGATGACAAGTGGACGTCATGTAGAACGGAAGTTTTACGTTCTGATGATATTACCATGTACTCATCATATACATTTTTCAACAATGATTTTTCATCAAGGACCTCAGTCTGTGTTGACACACTATCATAAGGTACATCAGTCTGTGTAGACTTGGAACACAGCTTATGATAAGCTTTAACAACTTCTGCATATGATTTCTTTCTTTCGCACATATTTTGATTTGTCTTCAGCCTTGCCTGTCGAAGTGCTTCTTGAAATGAAATGAAAGTTTTACATTTCAGTTTATTCGCTTCTCAGGCACAAGCAGGTCTGCCCATATGTTGACCTGGGAGATCGGAAAGATCTCAACCCTTTATCCACTAGGCCCCGTTACTGAGATTCAAACCCGGGACCATCAGATTGAAAGTCCAACGCTTTAACCACTCGGCTATATGAAACCAACTTGATGCCTGCCCATTCACAATTACTGCTGCCTTAATATTTTTATAGAATGTTTCTACTTAGTTAAATATAACGTTTCCAAACCCAAAAGCATTGAGAACACTATTCATAAATGACCAGTTTAATCTGTCAATTCTTTTTATCTAAATAGTGCATTAGGTCATTTATCAGTCTGATGTTATCACATATGTACCTATCAGGCACAAAACCTATACAGATTTTATTCTGTTGGCAGTGCATGCCCAACCAATTTTATACACAACATTAAATAATGTAATTGGTCTCCAGTTTTTAATAAATTCTTTTGGTTTTTCACCATTTGGAATACATTCCCTCTTTCTGAGTTGTTGATAGTTCTTTCTTATCTAACCCTTCATTTAATTAATGACCTAACAACAAATACCTGTTTTATTCCAGAAAGTTTTAAAATGCATACGGAAACCCATCTGTTCCAGGACTTTTATTATTTTTTGTGTTTTTAAGAGATACAGTAGCTTCCTCTAAAGTTATTCTTTCTTCCAGAGTTGCCAGTATTTCTTCAGACAGTGTGGGCATTTCATGAACTACATTCTCTATTTGGCATTTTTCTACGGCTTTTTTCTCATATAGTTTTCTGTAGAAATGTATAACCTTGCACAAAATGTCTTTGGTTTCCGAACATGAAGTTATTTCTCTATCACTTAATTTTATCATTTGTTTACGATATAGTGATGCTTTTCTAGTCCACAAAAATACCGTTACTTTTTCACCTTGTGACATCCACCTAGCTCTTGATCGCAGAAGTACACCTTCGCTTTTCTTTTCCAAATATTTTAGAGCATTTTGTTTCTGTTTTTTAATCTTTTCATTTCTTCATCTTTATTTTCTTTTTTCTCCATATCAAATATTTCCTTTTTTGCCTTTTTTCTCGTTCTCTGACTGTTGCTTTTTAAACGTTGAGAAAGAAATTGTCTTAGACTGAATTTTCATTAATAAAACATCTAGAAACAATTGTGATGATATGGTGAACTCTAATTGGCTTGAATAAGCTTGATCAAAGTGCATATCCTTGTTATAATCTTTCGCATATTCTTTTATTGTATCTTTAATTACACTATGCACCTTGATGCTATATTTTGAGTCTTTTAAACAAAGCAAGCTTAGAAGAGATACTATGCAAAAAATTGTTACACTGGTGATATGCTTACATCATTTATTTTGCTTGTTCATTGTATCTGCACATCATGTTATAATGGTCTTCAGCTGTATGACTGGGAATCACTTGGAGAGGCTTCCACAGGTGTCATTGCTCACACATGTAACTTTATCACTGAGCTAAAATGAGCCAGGATATAACCTTTTGCTCTGTAAATTGCCAAGATCTTGGCAATTCTAAGAAACAAAATGTATTTCATTATTTAAGACACACAGGACATAACATATTCTTACTCTAAGACACTCACTTAGACCCAAAAATGGATATGTACTATAAAGCTGAATGGGGATACCAGTCAAATTTTGCTTCATTTGATACCAACTCTAGAGGCGTAGCCATACTATTTCAAAATAATTTTGAATTCAAATTTAGGAAAGCTACAAAGATTTTGGTGGAAATCATATATTTGTCCTGATTAATTCTATGAATAAAGATTTTTTAATAGTTAATTTGTATGGTCCTAATTGAGATAACCCAGGCTTCTATTAAGAAATTGGGAAACACATCAAAGTTATCTATTCCCAATTTGATTATATCAGGGGACTGGAATTTAGTTTTTAATCCAACGATTGTGATAATTACAAGCATATTAACAATGCAAGAGCTATTGAAAGGGTTGATGACATGATGATTCAGTTAGACTTACTTAATATATGGCAAGAGTTTAATCCGGATGTTAGACGATTTACATGGAGAAAATCTCAACCAACAGCAAAGTAGACTAGATTTCTGACTGGTGAGCAATTAATGTCTGATATAGTAGACTGTGATATATGGTGCCAGGATATAGAACAGATCACTGTATGATTTTGTTAAAGTTAAAAAAGATTTCACGTCACACAAGAAACAACTTTTGGAAAACCACGTGACTTTGTTTATCTGAAAGTGAATATTCCTCTTTTTTTGCCAGGATTCGTATCTACTAGAAGAAAATTACCAGAGTTTGTGTTCTGGATATAGCTGTGAAAGCAATAATATATTGTTACTGTGGTTCTCAATAAATAAAATAACAAAACACTTTAGCCATGTGTGAATAGAAAGAAGAGTGTACGCACCTGCAACTTAAGCCTGTGTGCTTCAATAGGGATGATCTTCAGCACTGGTAGCTCCTGAATGAGCTGTTTGGGTTTCTGTTTGATGAGACAGCTCTCTTTCATGTCCCAGCCAGCCCCCTCCAGGTACAGACCATGCACAAAGCAGCCTGCAATATACATACACTCTGTATTCAAACACACAACAGACTGAAACATGTAAACACATGCTACATGAATAACACACTAAGTAGACTGCAATAAACACACACTTATGAACACAGACACACATTCACACTTCATGTACATACATGAAGCCCCATTTTTGTGCCTTTTTTAACTTCTTTATTCAGTCCACAGTGGGTGTGACTGTCTGACAAAGAAGGCAGCAAAGCAACAGAAAAGACAGGCAGTGCCTCCAGGATTAATGTATAATATTGGATGAAAAAGCCAAGCTCCATCATACTTCTACATTTTCCCAAAATAATATGTTGTGATCTTGAACTAGAAGCCTTCACCTTGACTCTACAGGTTTTTTGTTCTAACCATAATAATCACTTTACCAAGGTTGATGAAGATTGCACACAAATCAAATCATTTTCAGTTTCTCCAGGTGTCACAGCATTCAGACAAAATCCATATACACCTGGCAAATTTCTTACCAGCAGCATAACACAGTCATGCCTCTTGTCAGTTTTTAACTCATGGAGTGATTGGAACTTGAACTAGGAGATATACTGACACACTTAACCTGTTGTCTGCCTTTGGACGCAAGATAATGTCCCCTTTTTTTTGCACTGTTAAACACATGCAGGACATAACTCTCACATCTAAATTTCATCAGCAATTCACAGTTGATAGTTAAAGGGAAATGACCCAACCACTTTTCTCCCTGTTTTTCGGATTGTTTGGAAGATTGTTTACATCCATTGGACTTGTGTGATCTGTGCTGTATGACTCATAGGCAGTGGGTTGGTAAAAATGGTTTTGTCAAGCAAAGATCAATCTTGGCTCCTCTTTTAAAGGTTTACAGCCTTAATAGTGGCTCAGCAAATACTGAAAGATATGGACAGTGGGGAAGAAAACCTGTGTAGTGGTGAGGGTGGTGTTTCTGGTACAGATTTGGCATACGATGATAACAGTCACATCCCACTTCGTGATACATAGTGAAAGTAAAAGTGATGTAAATTTTGTGCACAAGGTTGGTTAGTCTACATCTGTAGCATGCCAAGAGTAAAGTAACAGTGAACATGAACAAGTTGCCACTACAAGCAGTCACTCCTCATGTGTAGCTTGAAAGGGAAGGGGGTTGAGGAGAGGGGTGGTCAGTCAAGCTTGCCAGCAGCAGGTGGAGGCAGGAAGGGGTCTTGGGGGGGGGGGGGGGGGGGGCAGCAGCTGATGGATGGCTGCTGACACACAGCTGTGTGGCCCATTTTCTTTTCATCTTTTCTCTGCTGTAATACTGGGCCACAGGCACCAAACTAAAACAACTCTGACTGGAAATCCAGGAGTTAATTGTGATGCAGAGAATTTCTAACCACTTGACTTCATGGAAATTTTCTTTGACTCAGATTTAAAACAACAATAACAACAATTGTACAATTTGTCCAAGAAAAGAAATAAATTCCAAAGAAAACAACTGCAAAAGAAATAGACTGTATGCCATATAATGTACTTGATAAAACTGTACATCCCATTTAACAAAACAGAAAGGGGCCAAAATGTACAAAGTGCAAGATACATATCTATTTCGTTGAATTGCGGACTCTATTTTCTCTCACACCTACTTATTTTCAGTTGCGTACACCAGTCTGCTTAGATCTGGCAATGGCAACATTATTTTTCTTTTCAGCAAACTTATGCCTTAAATAATTGAGATAAATAAAATAACATCATTTAAATTATGTTTTTACCTCGAATAATCAGTTTACAGCGCTGAACACTTGAGTCTATATCTTAATTTTGGATGTCAATATCTGCATGCTTTTGGCCCTGTCATAAGTCTTTTTGCTTCTGACTTTAACATATCAGGTTCAAAACCAATCCCATACCTTTTTTCAGGTTTATAATATTTACTACAGAAAACATTTTAACGATAATCCTCCCCTATTATTGCTCTAATTTTTGACTCACTTGTGTAAACAAAGTGAATCCATGTTATAACCTGGTGTTCGGTTGTCTGTATGTGTGTGTGTGTGTGTGTGGTAAATTTTTTAACATTGCCATTTTCTCTGGAAATACTTTGTCTGCCAATACCAAATTTGGATTAAATATAGTATGAAAAAATCTTCACAGTCATACCAATAATAGGTTGTAAGTCTCCAAAAATTACCTGTATTTCTGTATCAATAACAGTTTTATTTCGTTAAAGTTCGGTCCGAAATAAAAAATTTTTAAAAACTGCTTATCACGGACTGGCTGGAAGGTAGGTTCTGTTTGATGAGAAGACATGACCTCATTTTTCATGTTTGCAATTAAAAGCAAAGAAATACACATTCTGGACAGAAAACATACAGTGACACTAATGACATTATCAACGTGTTTACTGCATATGAATATTCTAAAGTGGACACTGAATTAACTAGAATGAACAGAAAAGAAATTTGAATCGACCGTTTGACTGCCTCGTCCACATGGCACTGGTAAGTGCAGATCTTGACTAAACATGTTCCAAACCCTGACGCGATGGCAACGTCTCCTTTATTGCTGAATGTAAAGCATTTCCTAAGTAATCATCGATGTGTTTACTGCACATGAATGTTTTAAAGTGGATACTTAGTTAACTAGAATGAACAGGAAAAAGAAATTAAATGGACGGTGTCCAGCTTAGTGTCTCAGTGAGTGGAAAAACAAAGCTTGTCGAACACGGATCTCTGCAGATCTATAAAAATAGACATATATGCAGTGTTTTTGAGGCAATGGGAACGTCTCCTTTACCTCGGACTTGAAAGAAATGTTTAAATGCCTGAGATATACCAAAATAACATGATTTAAACCATGTTACGACTTTGATTGAAGCTCTCGATTCATTCCACTAAAAGAACATGCTCAAATAATAATTTTTTAATGTCAACATTGAACCCGTGTTAGCGGAGTGGGTAAAACCACTCCTTTTCAACCCTAACATCCATGTTTCAAATCTGCATACAAGACTTCTTTTTTCTCGTGAAGCTGTATATAATTATAATAACAATAATAATAATAATGGTGTTTATATAGCACTGAATCTTGTGCAGACAAATCAAAGTGCTTTCGCACCAGTCATTCACACGCATGCATAACTCTAAAACTGGAGAAACTGTAGACAAGGAAGAGGCAGGTAAGGGAGGCTATTTTGGGAAGAGGTGGGTTTTAAGGCCAGACTTGAAATAGCTGAGTGTGGGGACTTGACAAAGCGAAAGAGGAAGTTCATTCCAATTGCAAGGCCCAGAGATAGAGAAAGAACGGCAACCAACAGTCGAGTGTTTGAATCTGGGTATGCGTAAACAGAGTGGATCCGAAGCCTATCGTAGTGAGTGAGATGGAGTGTAGAGGTGAAGGCACAGAGATAGGAAGGGGCAGATGTGTGAATGCATTTATAACACAGAGTGCTGATCTCTGTGTGAGACAGGGAGCCAGTGGAGATGTTGCAAAAGAGGACTGATGTGCTCTGATCTTTTCTTTCTGAGGACAAATTGGGCAGCAGAGTTTTGGTGCGCTGAAGGGACTCAGTGGATGAAGCAGGCAAACCAGACAATAGAGAGTTACAGTAGTCAAGGTGAGAGAGAATGAGAGAAACGACAAGTCTAGATGTTGCATCAGTGGACAGATATTTCTGGATGGAACTGATGCGCCGCAATTGACAGTAGCAGGATTGACATGTCTGACTGATAAACTTTTGCATGGACAGTGTGTTGTCAAGGACAACGCCGAGGTTCCTGACTGAACTGGAAAGAGGGATGGATGTACTGCCAAGTTTGATTGTGTCAGTTGTGATGGAAGAGAGTTTTTGTTTAGATCCTATGATCATTGCTTCAGTTTTGTCCAGTTCAATTTTAACTTATTTAGAGTCATCCAGTTTTGAATGTCCAGGAAGCGGTTGGATGTTTCTTGCAAGAGTGACAACAGTTTTTGGGGGGTATCACTCTTCTGGAGTTGAGTGTCATCAGCATAAGAATTATGACTGACATTATGGCAGTTGATAACTTCAGTGAGAGGAGCAGTGTACAGTGTGAAAAGCACTGGGCCTAAAACAGATCCCTGTGGGACTCCATGTTAGATTTTAATGGGTTCAGACTGGAAATTATCAACAATGACAGATAACAAATAGAGAACACATTTCAACAAACTAATTTTTAATTTTCATAAGTTTTTACTGGTATTTTTTCTTTAAGTGCGTATCACAAGTGCGTCTTGAAGGCCTTCATTTCTTGTCTACAACTGTTTTTGTTTCACACTTTCCCCCAGTCCTTTACTGCTTTCAATATCCACTCTTTTTTTTCTTCCAGTCTCTGACATTCTACTTTGATCTTTTCAGATCTTTTCTTTCCCCCTATAAATTGAGAAATAAAATGTGTTTTTGTATATCTATCATGAAATATAGCCTATGCTTATCCACACTTCTGTGTGTGTGTGTGTGTGTGTGTGTGTGTGTGTGTGTGTGTGTGTGTGTGTGTGTGCCTTGTATCTATATCTCTGCAAGTTAACTGGTTCTCCTTAGACTTAGTAAATTTATTTAGACTTACAACTTTGTATAGGATATGTTCATGTGGAAAAATGAATGTTAACCCTCCTTTTACCTTAATTGATGCAAACTTCATGATAATCCTAGTTGTGTTCCTGATTATGCAGTTTTCTGAAATATTCTGTTTATGTTCGTCTCTGTAGAGGTTAAATCAATGAATATGTCAGTGTCAATGTATAATATATATTTTTTTGGGTCTGTAGGGTGAGGGGGTTAGTGTGTATGTGTGAGAGGGGGGGTTGGGGGAGGGGGCATGAAAATCTAAATCAAAGTTTTATTTCAAGATGATAAATTGAATAAGTCACAACTGTTGGTTTTGTTTTGTTGTTGTTGTTGTTGTTTTTGGGGGGTGTGGGGGTGTTTTTGACTCACTTGTGTAAACAAAGTGAGTCTATGTTTTAACCCGGTGTTCGGTTGTCTGTGTGTGTGTGTGTGTGTGTGTGTGTGTGCGTGTGTGTCTGTGTGTCCGTGGTAAACTTTAACATTGACATTTTCTCTGCAAATACTTTGTCATTTGACACCAAATTTGGCATAAAAATAGGAAAAATTCAGTTCTTTCCAGTCATCTGGTTTAAAACAATATTGCACCTCTGGGATGAGCACAAAAAATTGAAAAAGAAGCCAAATTATATGCCAACTGAATTTACTGTTATATATATATTTTTTTAATTCTCTAAACTTGGCACGCTGATCTGATATTCTGACCCTACAACAAGAGCAGTCATTATTATCATTTTTTGTTCAAACAGGAACTTCTTTTGCTAAGCATGGAAGTTATATTTATTTTGCATGTCTTTGATGCAGATAGTAAAAAAGGGAAATTAATCTATAATTAATGCTAGGGGGCTTAATTTGCTTTAAACTGATCTTTCTCATCTTAAACATTACATTTTGAAATTATACTCAATACATAAAAAGCTTGTGTGTTTTACTCTCAGTGTACAGGGCTTTCACTATGTTCATTCACCCAAGTGGTCTTTTTCGGGAAATACTAAAATCAATACGAGTGGACTTTATATATCTATTGGCTGAGCCCTGAAGGTCATGGGCAAAAATCAGTTGCGTACACATATTTATACATATTCAAAGCGCGTGCTCATATTCTTCGCGAACACGAACGACGCCATTTTGTTTCAAGTTGTTGACCTGCCCGTTCAATCATATATTCAATCGACAATACATGATAACATGTGATGGAAAGTTGGAGAAGGAGATCGTTAAATATTTATTCAGAGAAAGATTTGTGAACGCCTCATCATTTACTGGATTATGCCCCAAACTGCCATAAAAATATCCACAGAATCAGTCAGAATTCACAGTTAAAAATTGTAAACCATGCGGGTTAATACCCTTGAATTGGTGAAACGTAAAAATTTCGTCTTGACTTTTCTCAAAAAGAAGTCCTTTTCACTTCATATGACATTTAGAAGTACTTGTACTTGGCTCTACATGTTATTAGTTTAACAAAATACTCAATTTTCATATCAACTTTAAAACTATAAAACTAGAATGAACATAAAAGAGAAATTGAATCGACTGTGTCAACCGGGTGTAACTAAACTTGTACATCTATCTAGATCCAGAGAAGACGGCTAAATGTTGCAGTGTGATTGCAGCGATAGCCACGTCTCCTTTATTGCGTACTTTAAAAGAATTTTTAATTGCCCTTAAGGATTTTTTTAATGCCCAAAATACACCAGAATGATTTAAGCAGCATTCTCACTGCGAATGCAGCAATCGATTTATCACCCTTTAAAAAAGCATGTTTAAATATTATATTTTTGAACGTCAGTTAAGGAGCCATGATAGTGTAATGGGTAAGACAGTTTCTTCTAACCCGAACACGCAGGATTTGAATCTGCTGTTAGGACTTTTTTTTTTCTTTTTTCTTTTTCTTTTAACCTGAAGCTTTATAATAAATACAGAACACATTTTAATGGTTAGATTTTTTTTAAAAGTGTATCACAAGTGAGTCTTGAAGGCCTTGTCTCTCTTGTTTGTTGTTTTTACATCAAACCATCTGAAAAAAAAGAAAAAAAAAGAAAGAAATAGATCTGAAAAAAGAGGAATAAAATCCATATACATGCAGAATAGCTTGATAATGAAAAGCACAGCTGCATTTCTTTCACACACATATATACACACATGCTTGTGCACAAAAGCAGTTGGTGTGTGTTGGTTTGTTTTTTGTTTTGTTTTTCGCACTAAGGTGGAAACCCTGAGTTTTTCCTTGGCACACAGGAATGACAAAATTGTTAAAATGTTCCGCAAGAGATTAACTCTTTGCTGTAATAGGTGACTTAAGTTAACTAGACAGTTCAACACCATAGGCGACTTATGTTAACTTTGAAGGGTCATGTTAAACAAACAGTTTTTTTTACATTGTAACAAAGCTTGACAGCTACAGCCCACTTTCCTGTGTGATAGGAAACCAACCAACCTTCCCCTCTTGACCCAGTTTGAAGTGAACAAGTCTACTCTGTTGTTCTGACATGAACAGAGTCATTTGACTGAGAATGTTGATTCAGAAATATTTCGAACTGGGGAGTGTTGTGCATATGGAAACTTGGTGGCAAACGATTTAATTTCACATGGAAACTTGATGGAAACGTGGTGGCAAATGATTTAATTTCAGTCAACAGCAATTCTGAAAAAAAAAAAAAAGAAAAAAAAAAAAAATCAAATCTGCTCTGCTCTGCTGAATGCAATCTTCTCCATATGTAGCATCTCTTGTTAGGGTGCAGATATTGCCATACATCTTACCATATCAAACCATTCCAACATGTCCAATTTTGTTCTTTGTGGGTGATTTATATTGCTACCATGATTCCTAGCATTCACCCATGATCAAAATACAATATTCCAGTTTCCACCAATAATCATATTTTGACTACCTGTTTGCGGCTAATGACCACACATTTTCAAAGATTCAGTGTTATCTCAATTTCTACTTCTATACACATTAACATATGAGAATGAATGAGAATCCTTCCCTACTGTGATTTCTATGACGTGGTGTCCCATCAAAGAGATGCCAGCTATTATTCAAGGTATATATTTAGATTTTTTTTTTAAATCCCAGTTATTTCCATGCCACCTTCCCAAGCACTATCATAATTCCCTTCATTCTGAAGAGCTCTCTCCATTTTAACTCTATGTGATCAATCTTTGCAATGACAAGAATGAGTATGCTATTCATTTAAACAAAGGGAAAGGTTTGAAGGGGCAATCTCAATGAATGATAGAAGAAGGTGCGCGAAAGGGGATGGTGTGTCAAGGAGGGGAAAGGGGAAAGAAAATCAATTAAACATTGTTGATTTAAGCCTGGATGACTGCACAGGCCCATGTCAACATTGAAAAAACAAAAGTAAAAAAACAACAACAAAAGAAATAATCTTATATCGATCTTGTACAACCTGGAAATGGGCACTCCTGTGGGGGAGAGAGGAAATCATTTCCAGTCTTTCTACTGGGTTTCATTTCAAAGACATCATCTCTTTACTACACCCACAGTTGTTGGGTTTTTTTTTGTTGGTTTTTTTTTCCACTTTGCATTATCATTTCTTGACATTTGATCTCTGACCTTCAATTTCAATACTGATCCGTCACAATAAAATTGTGAAGGGCTCTATTGAGTTCTTTCTCACCATCATAAATGGAATGTCTTATTCATTCCTACCATCCTGCCAGGTTTGATTCCCATACCAAGTGTGGTTCCTGAGAAAATGCCAATGTAAAAGTTTACCACAGATAAACATACACGCACACTGGCACACAGACATTTGAGACAGGGTGATTACATACACTCACTTTGTTTAGGCATGTCAATCAAAACATTAAACAGTAATGGAAAATAAGACAGACTGACCTTGAGAAGTCCTTT
Source organism: Babylonia areolata (assembly GCF_041734735.1). Taxonomy (NCBI): domain Eukaryota; kingdom Metazoa; phylum Mollusca; class Gastropoda; order Neogastropoda; family Buccinidae; genus Babylonia; species Babylonia areolata. Next base: position 24,918,695 of record NC_134887.1, read on the forward strand.
CAGTGACATCTTCGGCAGTGGCGAACTGTGTGACATTGGTATAGAGGGTGGATTTATCCAGAGGCCAACCATTCTTACGACATGTAGCCTGTACCAGAGCTGTCAGGTAGGACTCTGGGATATGAAGGCCTGAGAGCCACATCACAGACGGCTCACTCTCGTTTACCTGGTGACACAGTATACATGCACATCCCCAGACTATTCATTTCAATCAATACGTCTTTTTATTCCACTAACCTACACAAATGTACACCAACACATGCATTCACGCAGACACACAAACAAACAACCACTGCACTTATTGTCTATGAGGGTAGCTTCAAACTACTGGAACTATCACAGCAAAGTTGTCAAGGTAACAACAAAACATAGAAGCAAAGCAACAAAATGAGTTGTTTTTTTTTTAATACATTTTGAGAAAGGATTGGCATATAAAATTATCAGTTCATCGATTAAAAATGCTTCTGATTTGTCGATTTTGAAAAAAAAAAAAGCCAGACGTCAGTGTCATTTTGCAAGCATTAACAGCCTATGGCACCCAATAATTATCAGTCTTACCCAAGTGTTGTATTGCTGGAAGCGTTTCTCGAAGTGAAGCATCCAGTTGCCCAGTGATTTCAGGGTGTCAGGAGCCAGGCGTCTCCAAATGGATGGAATGATTCCATTGAAGAGGGAGCGTGCCACATCATCCAGCTCGCTGCTCATCCCAACCTCTCCGGCCAGTGCCTGGAGGTTACAATCAGTGTCAGCAGGAACAAGGCCACAATATTCATGACATAAACATTGTTTTCGCAACAAAACTGTTTTTCTTGAAACCTTTTGTCTATATTTCTTTCAGATGACTCAGCTGCATTGCAAATGGGATGTAACTCTATTTAGTCTGTCAGGAGGCGAATGGCAATAGATACCCTGGCAAGACTATTTTTCTTAGTGATATTTTCATGTGTTTTCAAGAGGATATATAATTTACCTGTCTGCCATGTTTGATTTATGGTATAAATGCCAAGTTTGAATTATGGTATAAATACAAAAGGTTAGTAAATATAGGCCGTTTCCCCTTCTTTCGGTAAAAAAAAACAACTTTTGGGGGTATAATTGCTTGAAACTCCACTACAGTTGATTTCTTTGCATCAATGAAAGGAACTGAAGTGTAATATTCCAGGGATTATACTAAAATTGGCTCAGTGTCATAATAGCTAGTATATTAATATTTACATATTTGTTGATACTAACATGTCTACTTCATATAGGTAAACAGAGTCAGTGCTAATACAAATGTAACCATTCTACACACATGTTCAGCGCTTAACGTTTAGTTCATCGCAGTAGCAAACTTGACCATGCGTTCAACTCGGGAAGGAAAGGCACCGATTAAAAATAACACGCAGCAGCCGGGATGGTTAGAACTGTGGCCTGGAAGAGATAGCAGCACAAAGCGCCATGGGTGCTCTCCCATGTCACGCCTCTAGCTGTTACCAGCTGTTGGGAGGGAGAAAGACCAGCAGAGCGGTGCGTGCTGTGCCGAACGATGGCAGCGGCCACAGAGAGAAAACAACAAATCTTCTTTAACATCTGACAACATGTTGCTTGTCACCACAATCATTTTATTAACAGTACGGTTTTAAAGAATACAGTCTTAGCTTCAAAACAATAGGAAACTCGAATATGAACATCCAATTATTTTTCTCAGGATACCTGTTCAAAAAAGTAGGCAAGCTTATCACCATTTTGTTAACACATGCATTCTGATACATTTTGAACACACTAAATCTAATTTCACTGAGTTAGCACAATACGCAAAATGCATTTCTAGCATGGTATAATACACTGGCATGCTGCTCACTAACTTGTGTTGACAACTGGAAAGTCTGGGAGAAGCTGTAGTGTGTCAAAGGATTCAACTACTGTAGCTTGTGCAAGTACTCCACTGACACACACTGATTCAGTCAATCACACACATGGAAGCGAATAACAGTCACGATACATATCTGGATGGCAGCTTTAGTATTTTGAAGAAAAAAAATCAGTGTCTGCTGACTGGTGTGTGAACAAATTTAAAACTGTGAAAGTGGTGGTCATCACCATTCAGTCATTGGTAGTAATCACTAAACTGATTATTCTGTCAGAAGAAAGGACTGACACATTATCAAAAAGTCCTAATCAATTGTCCACTTCATAAAATGCCTAACAGTTAATGTGGTCAAGTGTGGAGCTGCAAGCAGGTTTCTACTTTTCACTCTTCACCCCCAGCAAGCTGGATGGGCTAGCTTGCCCTGATGGAGAGAAAGTCAGAGACAAAGTGAGATGAAGATAAGAAAATAGACAGAGAGGGGGGAGGGATGGTGACGGAAAGTGTGAGTGAGACAGAGAGATGAGGATAAGAGAATAGAAAGAGAGGAGGGGGTGAGGGGGGGCAGAGAGAGAGTGAGTGCCACAGAATCTCACGTACGCACACAAGCCCACCCAAAAAGTGTGAGAAATTGTTGCGTTTTAATATAAGACAAAGAAGGGTCAGAGGCTGGTTAGGCAGGCACAGCGGCCGACCGAGTTTACAGGTCTGGCACTATCAGTGCTGTCCGCGGGAGCTCGCTGTCGGCTAAGTGTGCGGTTCTATCCTTGATGATATAAATACATCAATAAACCAAGTGGAATCATATCTTGATTATCTCACCCGCTTGAGTGTTGCAAGGGAGCGTCGCATGCGGCTTATGAGAACATTGAATCTCTCCAGTTCCTGCAGCAGTACAACAGTAGTGGGAGTGATTTCCACGCCATACTTCTTGCGAATTTTGTCCAACTCAAACTCTGCTGGCAGCTTGTTCAACACATCTGTGGCAATCTGCACACATACATATAAAAATAATACACATGAAACAGGAATAACATGCAGACTTACTTGCATGTTGAACACAAAAAACATAAAAATGAGTGAACCAAAACATCTGAAAGTGCCACAACTGTGAAGCTTTCAAACATGCCTGGAGTAAATCAGTGAAAGTTTCAAAAAGGGCCTCTTTCCCTCTATCCCCTTCTCCAACAATTTGATCCCAATACAGTGGAAGTGATGTGCGAGAACTGACCTTGTCAATGAATTCCTCCCGACTGATGCCAGCACCAGTGTCCCCTGTCTGAGGCTGCAGCTCCACCAGGTGGCTCCACATGTCTCTGGCTGCCTGTGTGTAGTAGCCAATCTCTGCATTGGGGTGCAGGCCAAACACTTCAGGTGTGTTTGCCAGAGGCAGTGTCTCAATCTGGTCTGAAAAACAATGACAACATACTATTGTTTTAAGAAAGAAAATGTTTCTTCTTCATTTTGATGCATTAATTCTCACTGGCTGTCAATTCCTTAAGTCTTCCAACCAACTTGAATCAAAAAGTGAAAGTGAAAAGTCCATTTTAAATTTGGGTGTTTCCTGACTCAACCATTCATAAGAAAACAAAAGAAAACAAACTGGTCTTCAGTCTGGACAAGCCACATGCTCCAAAGTCAGAATCCTTTCAAGCAATTTAAACAGAGGAGTGAAGGTGGAAAGAGGTTTGGGGTTAAACTGAAGTCTGACAGAAAAGGACAAAACAATATCTAAGTAACTCAAGAGGGTGCTCAGCTTCTCTCAAGTTGTATACGAAGGAGGAACAGAATGTGATAACAACCAGAGGAAGTGATGTCTATTTTGGTTTGGGGAGACTCAACAGACTTAGGAACTGTGGTGGCAAGCTGTAGACAAAGCCTCTGAACCATGTACAAAGCTGTCCCCAACACTGGGGAAAAAACCCCTTGTACCTGACAAATCCCATCTCAGACATTTGCATATGACTTTCTCTTTTATTTTTATCTGGTAGTCAGGAAATAGATTTTGCTTATCCCATCCAAGTGCACTGTTAAACACACTGAAAATAATGCAGAGTTCTAACTGGCTTCAAAGGTAGTTTAGGTCGTTTTTGCTTTGTTCTGTTGTCTTCCCAAAAGCAGTGAAAAATCCCTCCAATCTGAGATGAGTTTACTCACCAACATAGACATCTCTGGGTCCATCTTCTGGTATGCAGTAGTCCACTGTCTCATCACAGTAAAAGTGGAAAGGCTGGAAAGTGTCAAAGATGAAATCACCCATGTACTCATCCATGTAGGTGTTGAGGATGCGACGATCAAAGTTGTCAATGGCTCGACCTCCATACATAACCTGCACACATTGAAAATATACATATTCAGTGCACATCTAGATCAATATTTTTCAACATCTACCTATATGGAACAGCATGGCACTGTGATAAAAGCACTTTCTGCTTTCCTCCCTCATGACTCAAGTCCTGAGAATACTTTTAGAACATAGCAGATGTGGTAGATTGGTTGGTAAAGGAAGGAATGGACAATCACTTACACTGGTTGGTAAAGGAAGGAATGGACAATCACTTACATTATACCTGAGCAAGATCACCTGGATTTATCATTTTAACTATCAAGTTTTAGAATGTAAATAAAATCAGCACATATCCCTGCCTTGTATGAAGTCCCTGGAACATTTGAAAGATTAGTGAATCAAATGGCACATTTTCAGCATAGAAGAAGGAAAAATGCTAATTAATGTCCCTGTTTTACACACTCCTATTCAAACAATCCCGTGTAACACAGACATCTGTATCACAGACATTTTTCTAAAACATGCTCTATTGATTATAACAAAAAACAACAAAAAAACAACTTAATTATTTATCAAAATTTTGAATTTCAGGGCATAAAAAAGTTACTGAATTTTTTCTATTTATGCTTTCAGTTTTTAAATTTTTTCTTATCCAACTCAACTTCTGTGCCATAATGAAATTATCTAAATCAGACATTCCCAGTCCTCAACTTTCTATTTGTTCAACAGCTATTCTTCTTGCTATCCTGAAATATTTTCCTTTCCATACAAAGGTGAAACACAGCTGCTGCAAGATTTTATCAAAAGAATCAGGGGATCTGGTAAAAGTATCTATAACTCTACCAGTTTCAATAATGAAATAGGTTCCAATAATAATATTTCAAAATAGCCATTACTCTCAGAGGTGAAAGATTACATTAATCCAAATTTCATATATATTTTCTTATTTCCTCATATTTGTCAGAGAGTTTAAATCCTTTCATCCTTGCAGATTTCCTCTAAGCCATATTCCAAATATCTTAAAGAATGGTGGGTTCCATTTAAGGTGTAGCATATAAACTGCAGTTAATCATTATTGATTTCAAGATCAAACTGCTAATGTCTTTTATTAAATCATTTGTAATTCTGGGATATTTCAAAATGAAACTGAATATTTTCATTGTTTCTTTAAACAAGCATTTGTCACCCTTTAACATCATCTGTGTATCATCTGTAAACTATGCAATTTTGTGTTCTTTATCATCAGTTAAATTTCTTGGATGGCACCATTTTCTTCAACCATTATTCTGAGAATTTCAATATACAGAATGAAAATGTAAGGTGAATCTGAATCAACCTGCCTACAACCTCTCAAAATGTCAAATTAATGGATTGTTTATCTATCAACTATTACAGATGATTTCTTATTTTTGTAAAAAATATTTCAACCCAAGAGAAAATATCTTTACCATGCCAAAAGCTTTCAGTACTTTTGTCATAAATGTTCCACCCTGTGAGTCAAATGCCTTTCACTTTCAAGTGCGAATATATCCGTGCTTTATGGGTAACTGACTGCATTATCAACAGTCCAGCTGGTCATGCAGATTATGTTTACTTCTTTACAAAGGGCTACTGCCTTGATGCATGTTCAAAGCAACATCTCAGCAAATTTTGGCTCAATTTTGATGCATTTGCTTGCATTTTGTAAATCAAACAGTTGTTTAGCGTGTCAACATGGCTGCCAGGATGTACAGTTAAGAAGAGGTGGCTAGAATTTTGTTTGAATTTTCGCACAGCATCAACAAACACAAGCATGCGGCAGTGCCCAACCCCCGGGCAACAGCTTTGACAGGCTGGCTAAACTAGGCGAGGGTAGCTGACGGGTCTCAAACCCTCGGTGAGTTAGGGCTTGTCTACCCAAGCATGTGAAGACTGGATCCGGCGGACTCTGCGGAAGAAACCTTCATGGTTCAACGGAGAGGAAGGTGGTTGCAGCAGAGCACTGTGGAGTGCTGAGGGCAGGATGAAGCACATAGGACATCCTGGTCATCCACTGCATCCGTATCCATCTCCAGTCGTCTTGACCTCGTCTTGCCACTAAATACAGACGGTCTCGGACAAGAGAGTGAGGTCGACGGTGCGCAACTCCTCCTCACTATAAACAAAGTCATCACGCAAGTCATCAGTCATCCTTCATCCCATACCATTATTTTCCCCAAGCCCTGTGGCGACAGGCGAGCGACAAAGCGACAGGTGTGGGTACACCGGCAGTCGTAGCCGCGGACCTGCACACAGGCGGCTCAGGCCATAGGGTCGTTTTTCACCGACTGGAGCAGCGGTGGAGATTGGCAGCCCCCTGAGCGACTGAGCAGTCCTCTTCAGGACAGCACTGCTCACCTCCATGGCATGAGGAAGGGGCTAGAAAAGGTGCCCTAAACACTGCCTGCTCCACACCACCCTAGTCAGCATACCGCAGCTGACGGGGACCCTACTCAAGCGGTCGACACACAAAGGAAACAAAGAAGAAAACAAGGAGCGCCCCATTGACCATTGCCACATGGGACGTGCGTATGCTTCTGGACAGAGGCGACTCAGACAGACCACAGAGATGCACAGCACTCATCGCGAGTGAACTAGCCAGTATAACATCGACGTTGTTGTCTTAAGTGAGACCAGACTGGCAGAAGAAGGCGAACTCTGTGAGCGAGGCGCAGGCTACACCTTTTGGAGTGGTCGCGGACCTGAAGAGAGACGTGAGGCTGGAGTTGGCTTTGCAGTGAAGACAACCCTCGTTGGCAAGCTGGCTGGCCCCCTGAAAGGAGTGAACGATCGCCTGATGACAATGAAACTCCCTTTATGCAACAGGAAGAAGTTTGCCACCATTGTCAGCGCCTACGCGCCCTCCATGACCAATCCGGATGAGATCAAGGACAAGTTCTACGAGGACCTGAACGCTGTCATCACCACTGTTCCCAACGCAGACAAGCTCATCATTCTTGGTGACTTTAACGCGAGAGTTGGCTGTGACAGCACCTCCTGGGAAGGCGTGATTGGGAAGCATGGGGTTGGCAACTGTAACAGCAATGGTCAACTACTTCTCCAGACATGTGCTGAGCACGACATTCTTATCACAAACACCATCTTCTGCCTCCCTACCCGTAACAGGACGTCATGGATGCATCCTCGCTCTGGTCATTGGCATCTCATCGACTTTTGTCATCGTCAGGAAGAGGGACAGGCAGGACGTACGAGTCATGAGGGCCATGTGTGGCGCCGAGTGCTGGACAGACCACCGCCTTATCGTCTCCAAACTCAACCTCCGCATCCAGCCCAAGAGACGGCCTCAGGGCATGAAAGCACCCAAACGCCTGAATGTCAACAAGCTGGAGCTAGGCAACATCAAGCAGAGCTTTGCTGACACCCTGGAGGAACACCTTGAGTCCACCGTGCTGGACAAACAGAATGTGGAGGCAGCATGGGGCGCACTGCATGAGACGGTGTACAACACTGCCATGGAGTGCCTGAGGCCTTCTGCCAGGAAGCACAAAGACTGGTTTGATGAGAACTGCACTGAGATCAAGCAGCTGCTGGAAGACAAACGCCAAGCCTACAGAGCCCACATTGAAGATCCCAAGTCACAGTCAAAGAAAGACATACTGAAGAGCGCACGCAGCACCATCCAGCTGAAGCTGCGGCAGATGCAGGGTTCCTGGTTGAGCAATAAAGCTGATGAGATCCAGGGCTTTGCAGACAGGAACGACATGAAGAACTTCTATAACAGCCTGAAAGAAGTCTATGGTCCCACCACCTCCGGATCTGCTCCACTCCTCAGTGCTGATAGTTCTACCCTAATCACTGACAAGGACAGGATCCTTCAGAGAAGGGCTGAACACTTTGACAGCGTACTGAACCGCCCTTCCACCATCAATGATGAAGCCATCAACCGACTCCCCCAGGTGCCAGTCAGTGAATCATTGGATGCCATTCCAACTTTGGAGGAGACCCAGAAAGCTATCCGTCTGCTATCCAATGGCAAAGCCCCTGGCTCAGACTCCATTCCAGCTGAGGTCTACAAAGAAGGTGGTATGGCGCTGACTGAGAAGCTTCATCAGCTGTTCCAGTTCATCTGGCAGCATGAGGCAGTTCCACAGGACTTCAAAGACGCTTCCATCATACACCTGTACAAACGCAAAGGAAATCGTCAGGCCTGTGACAACCATCGTGGAATATCCCTGCTGTCCGTTGCAGGCAAGACTCTGGCCAGAGTGCTACTCAACCGTCTCATAGCGCACCTTAAGCAAGGTCTCCTACCAGAGAGCCAGTGTGGATTCCGGAAAGAACGCGGGACTATCGACATGGTGTTTGCTGCCAGGCAGCTCCAGGAGAAGTGTCAGGAACAGAATGCCGACCTTTACTCCACCTATGTAAATCTGACCAAGGCCTTCGATACTGTTAGCAGAGATGGCCTTTGGAGAATCTTGGCGAAGTACGGATGTCCCAGAAAGTTCATCACCATCATACGGCAACTACACCATGGGATGCTGGCCCGAGTCCAAGACAACGGAGAGACTTCAGAACCATTCCCTGTCTCCAATGGAGTCAAGCAAGGGTGTGTTCTTGCCCCCACCCTGTTCAGTCTCATGTTTTCAGCCACGCTGACAGATGCTTTCAGAGACGCTGATGTAGGCATTGGCATCAGGTACCACACGGATGGCTCACTCTTCAACCTCAGGAGGCTTCAAGTAAAAACCAAGGTGAGGACAGACACCGTCAATGACTTCCTGTTTGCTGATGACTGCGCTCTCAATGCTGCCTCCGAAGCTGACATGCAACACAGCGTCAACAAGTTCTCTGCTGCCTGTGACAACTTTGGCCTCACAATCAGCACAAAGAAGACTGAGGTGATGCACCAGCTAGCTCCAGGAAAGCCTTACATTGAACCAAACATCTTCATCAACGGGCAATGACTGAACATGGTGGACAAGTTCACATACCTGGGCAGTACACTCTCTTGCACAGTTGTCATCGACGACGAGGTGAATGCCAGACTCGCCAAAGCCAGCGCTGCCTTCAGCAGACTCCATAAGAACGTTTGGAACAGGAAAGGCATCACCCTGGAGACGAAGCTCAAAGTATACAAGGCCATAGTTCTCATCATAGTTCTCATCACACTGCTCTATGGATGTGAATCATGGACGGTCTACAAACACCATGCCAAAAAGCTGAACCACTTCCACACCACCAGCCTCAGAAAACTTCTCGGCATAAAGTGGCAAGAGAAGATCCCTGACACAGAGGTGCTCACTTGTGCAAACTTGCCCAGCATCTACACCATCTTGATGCAGGCCCAGCTGCGCTGGGCAGGCCATGTAGTTCGCATGCCAGACCACCGGCTCCCCAAGAAACTGCTGTATGGCGAACTCCAACATGGCAAGCGCTCCCATGGAGGCCAAAAGAAGCGCTTCAAAGACACTCTGAAAGCTTCTCTGAAGGCCTTCAACATCAGCCACAACACATGGGAGCTGAATGCAATGGACAGACCAAAGTGGCGTTCAGCTGTCCACAAAGGCGCCAAATCCTGTGAGGCCAACAGAATCACTGCAGCAGAGCAACGCAGACAGGCCAGGAAAAGCAGTGCCAGCAAGTCCCCGACAGCCGCCACCATGCCCTGTCCACACTGCGTCAGAACCTTCCGGGCACGGATTGGCCTGACCAGTCATCTGTGCACCCACAGAGCCCAACCCACCCACCCCTAGGATGACTAGATGGTCCTTGTTGATCCCGACGGACGAACCACATGAAAACATGAAGGGAAATGACAGTAATGCTGTTTTTGATCAGCTGAAGGGATTCTGGTTATCCTATTGATGACTACAAAGTACATCAACAGGTAGGGGACAGGAGTCATGTTGAAAATGGGTATAGAAAAAATCCAATAGTTTAGCTTGAAACTTTCACTTGGGGAAAACATTTACTATGTGCCTTGGATGAGAATGGAACAATACTGGAGTACCGCCACCCAACTTTACCAAAAACATCTGAGCACAGTTCAACCATTTTCAAATGACTTTTTTTCGCTTTTTGATTTTCAATAAATATAGTATTTTACTTTTCAGCAAATATTATGTAGCTGGGTTGGCTACAATCTTCGTTGGGCCAGCTTAGCAGACGACTTTTGTGACTCGCCGAAGGTTACTAAGGAAGTTTGTAAATCGGTCACAAGTTATCTCCCTTTACAGGGAACCGTATGATTTTTCATCAATTTGTTAAATTATAAACACTTCCTTTTAGATGAGATTATAGTTTTTATGTTATTGGACTTCAGAAAGATCATACTTCTCAACTGTAATGATATCATTTGGCCAGAAAGCCTATAACTCTTTTAAATTAATATTTATGTGAATGAATTTTGGCACAATCTTCGAAATCCATTCAGTTGAAACATACAAAATACCTTCGTTTTCTATAAATCGATATAGTTGCCATGGAATTTAGATTGTGCACTGAAATGTAAATGATTAAGCTTTCTTCTCATGTACTGCTTTCCTTGTACACCTATGCAATGGTACGAAATGTCTGACAGCATTTCGGCCCCACAAAACTATCTCTTCTTCAAGTCATTGGAATTCCTCAGTGCCGATTTGAACAAAATATGTTTTTACAATACCTAGACATTTTTATAGCGTGTCTTCAGATGTTTGCATTTCTGTTATCAATCTGATTCGTATTAAACATGTGTAGTTGTGTTGTAGTTGGTTTAAACGAAGTATTTCATTGTCGATCACAAGTGCCAAAGGCACCGCTAAGTGGTGCCGACACGGGAGCTGTCTGTTGAGTTTTCTCTTGAATTTTGACATCAAAAATCTTTACTATAGAAGCAGATTCTACAGATGATTTTTATATAGTTCGAAATTCAGGATTTTCAGTTACTTAACTGTTACAATTATATTACATATCACGACATATTAATTGTTGTAATGTACAGAAATGATTCATGAACTCGTTGAAAGCTCGTTCATTCAGTGACTCTTTTTGTTTACAGTTTTTAACTACATTATTTTTGTAGAAAATGGTTTAGCTTAAGAAAATGCTCGTCTCTTGTAGTCTTGTGTGATATATGTCCATGTTAGTTCCCCGAGCCGAAAGTCAGAAGCCGCTAAATTTGGTCAAACAAACACAAGCTTGGCCCCTCAAAGCTAGCGGAGGGCCGGTTTCGTGAGCTGCTTCTCGGCGCTGCCTTTGCGGTTCGGTGGAACAGAATATAAGGAGTGAGCGAGTGCCAGACAAACAGAGACCTCTCCTGGCCTGGAAGAATGTAAAAATAAAAGTAGAAAACCAGCGCACTGCCTTCCCGAGTCTACCTTGCCTGGCTGCGGCTCTCTTCTGCAAACACCTTCTACCTGTCTTCAGCTTTTCTAACACCACCTTACCACCCCATCACAATTAAATGAATTGTTCCGTGACTCAGGCAGTAAGTTAGATCCTAAAAATATATTTCAGATCAATTATCTTAAACATTGATATGATCTTCTGTGTCAACAGTGCAAACATTCTGACCAATCAAGCGATAAGTACTAAACTACTATCCCACAACATCCAGCTCATTTGTCATCCCCAATGGCCCAGTCAAGTGTCAACAGTGACCGTGTGCTGCACTGTGTGATTGGGAGCAGAGCAGAGTTTAGAGAAAGAAATGGACATGCATGAATGAATAACAGGTCTATCAAATTAACCACAACTTTATAATAACAGAAATCTGTAGTTTTATCATCTTCTTGTTCATAATTATATCCTTTTGTGTTTGTAAACAGGCATTTTGAGAATATTCATTTTCAAATAAAAGAAATCTTTAATGTTTTCATGTCAAATACCCACTGAAGCATTTATTCTTTCAACCCATCATTTTATTTGAATGCGAGCCAGTTGTTGGTCTGACCTCTCCAATCAGATACTTCAAGCTGCTCCAAGGGATCTTGGTATCCCCTTGCTCCTGTGCCTTGGTCAGGTAGGTGTTGAGGATTTGCATGCACACCCTGAAGTCAGACTCATTGAAGTCATAGGGTACGTTCCAGCCAATCTTGCCATACTTGCGTCTTTCCTGCACCACAGCATGGAAGAAGGCCAAGACGAACACAAGAGAGGAAAATGCTGGGTGTTTGCATTCAGCAAGAGCAGTGGCTGGAATTTTGTGGTATGTTGAGCGAAGATTCAGCTTCAGTCCATTGGGTGGTTCTGTCACAACCTGCACATCCATGATGAAGCACACATCAGCATGGTTGATAAATGGTTGAATATCTGTTACTTACATTTCACCTTTGCTTTGCTCTTGTTCATTACTGTGACAGATATGTCTCTTCAGTAACAGCCTTCATCACCAAAACAAGTATTATTGTTACAGGCTTGAGGGGTAAACTGAAAGAAACACAAATCAATCATTTTCATGGTTTCCAATAAACCAGAAATCTGTATTCAAAATGCACCAATTAAAGTACTAAAAAACCACTGGCCACCATGGCAAAAATTAATACTAGTGTGAGAATAAAGATATGGTTAACACTATTTTTATTGTTGATTTTACCGATTTAAAAAAAAAAAAATTCAGGCTGACCTTAAGTGACCGTTGCAGAATGCCAATGGGGAAGCTTGGTGTGGGTTCTGTGGTCAGCCACAGACGGAAATCAGGATGAGGCTTGACCAGCTTCTCCAACTGCTTCTCCAGCTCTTTCAGCCATCGGACCAACAGGTGACAGTTCTGAAGCATCAGCCACTGACCACGAGCAATGGCTGTTTCCAGGAGCTGCAGGGCCACCTAAAAGACAGAAAGACAGGTACTTATGCCATCACTTCACCTTGTTGATGGCTGTGGATATTGAAATCACACACACACACACGCGCGCGCGCACGCATGCATGCACGCACGCTCGCACACACACACACTGCTGACATATTAACACATACACCAGAAATATAGATTCAAACATGAGTAAAGTCATCTACTTCCACAGAAAAGAAGCCAGTACTCAATCAATACTGAGTGACTAAGACATACCCTAATTGCCTGCTCCCACAAATATGGCTGAAGCGTAGCAGTTAAGAGATATCCGTCTAGACTGATCAATCAAGAAATAGATCCCCACCAATGACTGGTCATTTTATGTTAAAAAGCATGAGCAACAAACACATTCTCAAAGTCAGAACAACATTCTGTTTGTTCATGCACACACACACAAACACACACACACACACAATTAAATTACTTTTTGTGTGTGGTATATGTGACTGTGCATGCATGTCTTATAACCCTTGTTATGGTTTAATTTACATTAAAATTGATTCTGATTCTGATTCTGATTCACACACACACACACTTCAGTCTAAAAACACATGTGTGTGCAATGGCTGACAGTTCAGACAGCAATTACTCGAGTGCAGAAAAAAGACCAAATAATGGCATTTACGAAAGATGCACCATTTCCTGCATCAAACCAAATACAACAAAAGAAAGTGAAAAAAAAAACTATATGCAGTGAGAAATGGAAGAAAGATTGGAATCTTCACAACATGGAATTTGGCTGCCCAATCAGTCAACAGATACCAAAAGGCCAACCACCTAGGGTACAGAACAATGGTCAGGCCAAAGAAGCTATGTGGCTGGCTGGTCACACCAACCCAGAAATAAATGGCAAAGACACTGACATGACACTTTTCACAGACACAGACTTCCCGTCAGAAGTGAGTGAATCGACACAAGCCAGATACAACAAAATTGACAAACAACAAGTAGTGTTGGTAACTGACAAGAAACCAACTTCGATGACAAAGGAAATGCTTTTGATAAAAATAAGGGGGACTTCCCATGCTTTCTCACACAATTGAGAGAAAATATGGGAAGGGAATGACCACACTTTCTCACAATCCCACAATGTCTCTCAAAGTGAAAGAAATCATGGGGACACCCCCAACAATTTCTCTCAAAGTGAGATAAATCATGGGACTGCAAGAAATCATGGGCTGACACACCCTATCCACTGAAAAACAGGCCATCAATTACAAAATGAAATATATGTTTCCATGGATGAAGGTGACAGTTATGTTAATAATCTCTTTAAGGACATTGCTTTTTCTTGGGATGAAAACTCCAAAATAAAACTATGGATAATCCTTGCACTACCAGAAATGAAAAAGACAATTAAACCATATTGATTATATTTTTACTACAAAACTTCCCAACAGTACAAGTCCAGAGTCTACAATTAATACAACCATAAAAGAGTTTACACAAATGTTGCGAGATGCAGCAGAAAAAAAGAGAGTCTTACATACAGAATTAAAAAGTCTAAGAAGACTGCGTGACATAAAAAAAATGGTTTGACAAAAAATATGTATTACAACAAAAAGAATTAAAATGAATATTACATGCTTTAAACAAATACCTGTTTTAACAAAAATCTACAACAGAAATACTTTTATAATAGGAGATTCTACAATGATATTGTTAAGAAAAAAAGAGAAGAATACATAAATCAAACCTAACTGACAGGCTATACAAAGCTCTAGCACATGGTCCGAGTTCACTATGGAAAAAACTGAAACAACTAAAAACAATGGAAACACACCAAAACATACAATCTGTGTCAGTTAAAAGATGGATAACCTATTTACATGAACTTACTGGAAGTGACTGGATGTGGAAAACAAAAATACGATTGAGAAAGAAATGAAAAACCAGGTTTTAACAACATGGATTGTAATAACACTCACTTCAAGGATATATAATAATAATAATAATAATAATAATAATAGTAGTAATGTACATTTATATAGTAACGCCCTTTCTAAAAGTTTGGGGTGCTTTACACGAAAGAAAAAGTTACAAATTAGATGAATCATTCATAACCACTCTTTCTCAAAACCCCTCCCTCCCCCACCCCCCACTCTCCCTCTTTCATTCATCATGCATCCAAAGTGAGGTGACATGGGTCATGCTGGAGAAGAAGGAAGCTGAGAGTGCTTATAAACAGGTTTTAAAAAGTTTTTCATAAAAAGTAAAAGGCAGAGACAGAATCAGATGCACAGATATGATGAGGAAGGTTATTCCAGATATGACGAGCAGCAAAGAGGAAAGAACGTTCGCCACAGGTTCTTCTATTGACATGAGGAAGTTTCAGAAGGTAACAGTCAGAGGAAGAGCAGAGATTTCTTGATGGAGTGTAAACACTGATAAAGTCAGAAAGATAGGTAGGTCCTACGGAGTGGAAAGCAGAGACATGTAACTTTGTATCTCTTTCTGTCTTCAATGGTGAGCCAGTATAGAGTACAGAGGTGGTGAGGAATGTGATCAGTACGTGGGACACTGTGTGTCAGACAGGCAGCATTGTTTTGAAGTTTTTGAATTTGCTGAAGAAGATTATGTGGAAAACCTGTGAGAAAAGAATTACAGTAGTTGATTCATGACAGCACAAAAGCAGAAATAAGAGTCTTTGTAGTTTCAACAGAAAGGTACTGACAGATAGAGTTAAATCTGATGATGGTCACAATTGATCATGTGTACCAGTGTGACTACCTGAGCATGCACATTGAGGTTTAAGTCAAGAATGACTCCTAAGTTCCTTGCTGATTTAGAAAACTGAACTGTGGCATCACCAAACACAATAGAGGTAGGGGAATCATAGCTTCATCTTTGTCATCATTTAACTTTAGTTTGTTATGTCATCCAGGATTGAACATCAAGAATGCAATCTTGCACTGATTGAATCAGACTGTCTGACTGATTTGGTTCTGCAGACTTCTGTAGCCAAGTCTCATCAGCAAAAGAGTGGTGAAGAACAGAATGACCAGAAATGACATCAGAAAGAGGAGCAGTGTACAGAACAAACAGAACGGGGCCCAGGACAGAGCCTTGTGGCAAACCACAGGAGATCAGGGTTGGATCAAACTTAAAGTTGCTAACACAGACAACCGGGAAGTGTTTGGATAGGCATGAAAAGAAAACAATTGAGAACTGTTGAATAAATCCCAAATACATCTGAAACAGAAACACAGATTTATGGAAAATGGTATATCTATACGTTCGTTCTTTAGTTTTTAACGTCTTTTCACTGTAAGTGATATAGACTATATCTATACCAATTCATAGAGGGTAATAAATCAAATCCAAATAACAACAGAGGAATAAATACCAACTGCTCTTCAAGTCATCTATGAGGTAGGTGCTTGAATACTTTTTTTAAACACACACACATACACAAACACACACACACAAAAAGTCTGCAACAGTAATGAGTATATGTTTGAAGAGGAGAACTCTCATGAACTACACTGAGCCCCATATCATTTAATATGACTATTAATGATATTGTTGACTGGTTTCCAGATACTGAATCAACAACAGTTTGTCTGAAAATAAAGCATTTCTTGTCTTTTATAAGCTAACGACTTAGTGCTACTTTCAAAAACTAAACATGGCCTTCAGCTAAAACTAAACCAGTAAGACATATCATAAATGGAGTAACCGTATTCAAATAAATACAGACAAAAGTAGTCATAGTTTCAAAATTAGAACCACCAGCTCAAATATTTCTTTTAATGGGGAACATAAGTCATAGAAATAACTGAACATCATAATCATCTAGGAATAATATTCCATAAATCAGGCAATTTTTTTAAAGGGTACATAACACCTAGCAGAACAAGGGAATAAAGCATCTCATAGTCTTAAATGAAATTTTAAACTCACTCCGGACGATGGAACACTATAGTGTTCCTGACGTAAGGTAGCGTTCCAGATGACAGAACACTATAGCGGTTTCGACAATTAAAATTTTTTCCATGTTTTCCTCTTGGGGTAGCATAACAATCGCAGCTACACCAGGAATTGCGAACATGTCAAGGGTCAAATGGAAAGTTTCTTCATGAAATTTCATAACAACACACTCCACAGTGAGCCAGTGAGTTCAGGACCCCACATGGCAAGCTAATCTGCATACATATCAAAAATGGCATCAGAGACAATGCAAATGGCAATTTTTGGAGCAAACTAGATCACGACAGTGGCTTTTACCGCTGCTGAAGTGATTGAAATGCTTCAAACTGATGGTTTTGACATCGACAAGGTGATGAAGACGTTGAATAAAGTATCTACAGTGAAGAAAGCTACCAGCATGAAGTAACTGATAGTGACTCAGCTTCTGAGAACAGTGAAGATGGAGGGAGGGTGGTGGGGGGGGGGGGAGGGGGGCGTTCACACGACGTGAGGAGAGGGGACAGTGGGTCAAGTACTGTGAGTTTCATTAAGTTACTCTATGTTTTGTATTTTTTGTAATTTTTTTCCTAACCCTAACAAATCGGTCGTCTGTAGGGAAAAGCAAGGGAGATAACTATTTGTCCGGAGTGAGTTTAAAATGAAAACGTAAGCACAGATACCATCCCAAAATTATTTGATCATCTTGTTTAACTTACCAATCCTAAAATATCAAGCAGAAATATGGTTCCCTATTTGTGAAAAAGCTGACAATAATTTTACCTTTGAAAACCTCTTCAAGCATTGTCTCGTCAACAAATTTCCACATTCATCTAGACTTTTTTAAACAAATATTGGGAATCCACAAAAAACAAAACAAACTATTAGCAATACGCAGAAGAATAGCTAATAGTAGAAAAAGTAGGTAAATATCTTTTCTTTTTTTTTTATCATCATCTGCAGTTTCAGTGGTATTACTCCCATGCCCCTCATTCCGAGTACCTCATACACGGCCACAACTAGGTTCATCTGTTGCAGTCCCAGTACTGGCAGTCAACAGGGATCCATTGATGCAAGGTTGCCATGAGGCCACATAGCAGAGGAGACCCTCCACTGCTGCTGAGTCACTTTGGTGGTGTTCAGTAGTGCCTGTTCTGATTTAATGTACTTAACACCACCTAATAAGCCCTCTACTGACGACAATAATGGCTTAGTCACAGAGCCAGACTGAGTGAGCATTCCTTCCAGAGTGGAGACCGCAACCATGTCCCTCCAGTGACAGTCCCCCATGAATCTGCCGACACTAAAGACCTTGACAGGACTCACCCCAAGCAAGGACGTGGAAGGGCATCAAAACAAAGGTCACCAAGTGAGCAGAGCACGAAAGGCCACATAATCTGGGACTTTTGAAATTCTTTATTATACTCTCTATATCTGATGAAGAAGGAGGATGTGGATGACAATGATGATGATGCTATGGAGGTCCATTTAGGTTTGGGACAATGTGACAAGGCTGAACTCTATGCTTCCTGTCATATGATAATGATATCCCGGCATCAACCAGGCCTGAGACATACAGACACTTGCAGGAAATTAGAGCAACACACCCAAAGATGCATCAATAAAGTTGGTGATACTTAATTGTGTGGTCCAAGTCTTCCCATTCAAGCCCATAACACACTCAACTCGGGGTTGGAACTTGCTTCAGGCTGAAAAAAAACACCTCTGCTGGGAATCAAACCTGCTTTCTCCCAGCTGTCAGTATGCTATGCTAACCATCTCACCACAGCCACTGGCAGATATCCCTTAACTTCAAAAGTAATTTGTCAAATAACAAAATGTTGGTTTTACATATCACAGGCATGAGCAAATTTGTATGTTAAACTTGTGATATGCTTACACGGGAGACAAAACAGTGAAGAAGGATTAACTTTGTCAGAATTATATCAAAACATCTTGGTTCAGGACATGTTTGGAATAATAAGTCCACATTCAATATTCATTCTTAGTCATGTTATCATGAATAAACTAGAATACAAATATCTTTCATGTTGGAAAAGAAACAAATCTGAAAATTACTGATGAATACAGAACCTAACCTTATTTACTTGAAGGATATCTTACTTATAATACTATTAAAACAAAAACAAAACAAAAACAAACAAACAAACAAACAAAAAACAGTCACTGTAAAAATTAAGAATATCCTGTCATGATCTTGTAATAAAAATGGGTAGATTTTGATATCCCAAAAGAAATAAGGTTATGCCTCCAAAGTCAAATAATTTAAGATGAATATCATTCTTAAATGTCTGCAAACTATACAAAGAAATTAGAGAAGAATTGATTTGCAAAATTCAGGAAAAATACATCCAAAATACTATGAAACCCATTCAGCTGACACTGGAAGACAAACTTGTAGGAATGTTAGGAAAAATTGTAGCTGTTGCCAGAAACATTGTCACAAGGGGAACAAATTCAATTTTTGTTCTTAATTTTATTTATTGTTAACTTACTTTTTGTGTAAGTATGACTGGATATATATGTCTTATATATATCTTGCTAAGGTTTATTTGTTAACCAGCTGCTGTGGTGAAGTGGTTAGCGTCACGGACTGACGGCTGGGAGGACATGGGTTCGAATCCCAGTGGAGGTGGGTTTTTCGGCCAGCTCCTACCCAGAGTTGAGTGTGCTGTGGGCTTAAATGGGGAGACTGGGACCACACAGTCGAGTGTCATCCACTTCAAGAATGCGTCTTTGGGTGTGTTGCTTTAATTACCTGACCAACACTACAAGTGTCTGTATCTCTTGGGCCTGGTTAACGCTGGGATATCATTATGACAGGAAGCGTAGAGTACAGCCTTGTCACGCAGTCCCAAACCAAAATGGACCTCCATAGCAACATTGTCACCCTCCTCCTCCTTCATCATAATCAATATAAACAAAACAGTCAGAAAGTCTGTGGCCTTTGATGCCCTGCTCTCATGGTGATCTCAGTTTCCATGCCCCTCCACTTCCGTGCTTGGGGTGAGTCCTGTCAATGTTGTCACTGTCGGCAGATTCATGGGGGGCTGTTGTTTGAGGGACGTGGTGGCGGTCTCCACTCTGGGAGGGACACTCACTCAGTCTGGCTCCGCGACTAAGCCATTATTGTCGTTAGTAGGGGGCTTAGTAGGTGGTGTCCTGAGTATGTTGAATCAGAACAGGCACCACTGAACACCACCGAAGTGACTCAGCAGCAGTGCAGGGTCTCCTCTGGTGTGTGGCCTCCTGGCGACCTAACATCGATGGTTCCCTGCGGACTGCTGATGCTAGAACTGTGACAGATGAACACGGGTGTAGCCGTGTATGGGGGAATCTAAATAAGCAGCGTGGGAGAAATGCCACTGAAACGGTGCAGATGATGGAGCAGCAAAAAAAAAAAAAAAAAAAAAAGAACGGTTTATTTGTCAATTAAAATTTATTCTGATTCTGATTCTATATGTGAAAAGAGGTTTGAAGAAAGGAAATGAAAACCCATTCACTTGCATGCAAACAATACACACACAGGAACACCATCCCCTTCATGTGAAGACACTTACCTTTTCCTGGCCTTGCCCCATGGACAGGAACTTGAGCTTGTTGCTACCAAAGTTGATGCGTTCAGCAAGCTTCATGAGGTCAGAGGCAGGGTCAGAGCCAGGACTAAGAATGAAAACGATGGGTGAGGAGGGGGTACTCTGGTCAAAGACAGCTTCAAAACTGATGATGGGGGGAGTCACATACTTCTCACCCATGGCCTTTGTGACAAACTCCATGACAGCACGGTAGATACGATCCACACGGAAACAACGCAGCAGCATCAACTTTTGGAATTCAGACAGTTTGTCATTGTACTGCATGGGGAAAGGTTCAGATTCAGGAGTGTCATGGTCGAACCACTGCAAAGATAACATATCCATCTCTCAACCTAGGACTCAAACACAGAACTAAATTAAAACATAAAATCACATTGAGACATAAGTTCATGTGTGGTGCATATTCAAATAAAATAAAGTCAGACAGTTCAATGATTTTTCAAGAAGTCAATGTTTCCAAATGTTCATCAAAGTGGTGCTCTTTGATAATAATTTTGTATTTGTATTTGTATTTGTATAATTCACAAGTTTCAAAAAATAAAATCAACATCACAGCAAAGAATGATATGTTAACAAGACCCTGATCTAAACTTTTGTTTTCAACAATTTTTAAGCTGTGAGTATAATTCATAATGCAAAACAAACCATGCACATAGTACTTAACTCTTTAAAATGTGTGCAGTATCTTTTTTTTCCTCTGGTTTTGTTGTTACTGTTGTTACTTAAGTTGCTCAACAGAAAGGTAAGTACAGCAGCTAAGCTCACTATCAAAAGAAACTGGAGTTACATCTGTTATACACTTACTGCTTTCCAAACTTTCTCGTTTCGCTCCACGTCATCAAGAAGTGTTCCGAATACTTCAGAAAATTCCGTAGCCAAACGGGTGCAGTCCTCCCACCCCTCATCTGGCATCCAGCTGTATGGCTTGCGTCGCTTGCTCTTTTCCAGTGCTATGTTCCCCTAAAATATAGAAGAGCATAACATGCTGTGCAGACTTACCTGCCTGAATAATCAGTTCTAAATAGCTGCAGCCCCAATTTTCTGGAGTCAGACATGTTTGAGAAACATTAAATATGATTTGCTTTTTCCTTTTGCCTTGAAATATTTTTCACATATATCAATAACAATCATATAATCACTCTTTATTTATTCACTTTCCTAGTTATGACCAACCTGCTTATTATATCTTAATATCAATTATTAATAATTATTCTATCACTCTTTATTTATTCATGTTTACAATCATAGCTAATATGCATATTATTAATTCAATCACTCGTTCGTTACCCACATAAGTATATCCATAAAGAATATATACTATTCTCTGTGAATGAGTGTGCTTGTGTGTGCATGTGTGTGTGCATATATCTTTATATATATATATATCTGTGTGTGTGTGTGTGTGTTCATGGCATGTGTAATTTCCTTGGTAGTAGACAGCCTGTCCTTTTTTTCCCTTTACCTGGAAATCTAGTTAAAATAATTTGTAATTACAAGAAATAGAAAAAAAGGCAGAGAGAACAGAAACAGAACAGAACAGAAAATTAGAAACGAATAAAAGGAATAAAAGGGAAAATTAGTGAAAGAAGACAGAAAGGAAAGAAAGAAAGAGAAAAAGAATGAAAGAAAACTTTTTTTTTTAAAAGACAGACAGACAGAAAACTCAGCCATTATTCCGAACTTTTGTTTGAAACAATCATTTTCAGCACCAAGTCCAAAAATACATACCACAATGATAAATACTAACCACAACTGAGTATTTTTCATAAACAAATATGACAATAATGAATGATAAGCATCTGATGCAGACCATCAAATTTAACACATAGATACACTGATTTAAAAGATGTCAGATTATCCACAGAAATCTGAGACACTCTGTAGCTCTGTAGCAAATGACAACTTTGTGTACTTGCTATGAACCAAGTCACAGCTATATGCAGGTCTATCTACAGTCTTCTACAGCAAACTAAATACATAATATATTCAATATTTCCCAGTGGCAACAGACATACAACAGGTAATTCTGATCCCCTCCTTTGGCATAAAGTTGTCCCCAACAAACATCCTGTGATGAAGTAGTTTTATAATTTTATCTCTGTTATCATATTCTTCACTCTCGGTTTCTTAATTGCTGTCTATATGTGTGGTTGGTGTGTGATCTGGCCAGAATTATTTTACCTTGATGAAGAAGTCCAGCTCCTCCTGTCTGACATTGCCCTGGTCCTGCTCCAACTTAATTG
This sequence comes from Babylonia areolata, assembly GCF_041734735.1. NCBI lineage: Eukaryota > Metazoa > Mollusca > Gastropoda > Neogastropoda > Buccinidae > Babylonia > Babylonia areolata. The sequence continues at coordinate 24,941,409 of NC_134887.1, forward strand.
TGATCTGGAAGGAGAAGAGCAGCTTGTGCTGCTCAAAGATACCTGCCCAAAACACCCCACACATCTTATCAAACAATGTGTGAGTCTCTGTGTGTGTGTGTGTGTGTGTGTGTGTGTGTGTTTGTGGACATTTGTATGTTCATATGTGCGTGTGTAGGGTGGGTGGTGTGGGGTGTGGTGGTGGGGGGTGGTGGTGTTCAAGACAGTATGTAAAAACATGTATGTTTCTGCTTGTGCGAAAGTGTGTGTGCACTGCATGTGTGTACCTCAATGTGCCTGGTTGTATGCTGTGTAGATATCACATGAAAAGCATCATTAGGTGCATACAGTTCAGCTCAGCAGCTCTTTGTTAGCTGTTCATGTGAGACAATGTCTGATGTCTTGAGTCATACCTGCCTTCTGCAATACAGAAACTGATCTTTGCAACTATGCATGTAAAGATTGTGTATGACAGTAACGTGTTCTGCTTTCTATCCAGAAAATGGAAACATACCTGTGCACCCATAGTTATAGATGTTGTGGGTTAGGGTATCCATAATATTGCGCAGTCGTTTTTGCAGGATAGAGTCAGGCATGGACTTTTTCAGGGACAGCTGAAAGACCTCCAGATAGGAGGACAAGGAGTACTGATACATGGTGTTCACCAGCGACATCTCTGCCAGTACGAAGAACAGGATGGCTCCCCGCTTAGCCGCTGGACGATATCCATCACGCAGCTTTTCAATGTCAACAGCTGTCTTGGCCCCAAGTTTCAACTTCTCTGACACCTTAAGGAAGCACAGACAGTGTGGTCAGATCTTTTTCCACATTTCAAGTATGCAGTGATATCAACTTGATATGTGCCATCTTTTGTCATGGCTAGCTCATAACATTAAAACCATCCAGTAAAGTTGAAACAGAACAAGCACAAAACAGCCCACATTTTTTCTGGTCAAGAAAGCTTTACTCTTATTACCAGTTATACAACTTCACCACAACACAGTGTTAGCTGCTTCTGATCTCTGGACAACTATATTTCTAAGTGTTTTAGTTCAAGTGTGAAAGACCAGTTGTAGCTGTGCTTGCACAGATGTGTACTATCACTATCAGTAACAGCACAAGAAATCCCTTTCACATATGAACACACTGTATAATGATGACATTCTTTAAATTTTAGAATTTTAGGGAGAACTAAGAGGAGTCTTAAATCACTGAGGAAGAATGTGGAGTGATATAGATGAGATTTGATTGAATCCTATGTAACATGCATGTACACATAATATGGTCAGATATTCTGTGACACTTGGAAACAACCATACCAACAATGAGACAGAGAGGGATGGATGTGATCAGATAGAGGGAGGGATGTGATCAGATAGAGGGATTATCAGACAGAGGGATGTGATCAGATAGAGGGAGGGATGTGATCAGATAGAGGGATTATCAGACAGAGGGATGTGATCAGATAGAGGGAGGGATGTGATCAGATAGAGGGATTATCAGACAGAGGGATGTGATCAGATTGAGGGAGGGATGTGATCAGATAGAGGGATTATCAGACAGAGGAATGTGATCAGATAGAGGGAGGGATGTGATCAGATAGATGGATTATCAGACAGAGGAATGTGATCAGAGGGAGGGATGTGATCAGATAGAGGGATTATCAGACAGAGGGATGTGATCAGAGGGAGGGATGTGATCAGATAGATGGAGGGATGTGATCAGACAGAGGGATTTGATCAGACAGAGGGATGTGATCAGATAGATGGATTATCAGACAGAGGGATGTGATCAGACAGAGGGATGTGATCAGACAGAGGGATGTGATCAGACAGAGGGATCAGACAGAGGGATGTGATCAGACAGAGGGATGTGATCAGACAGAGGGATCAGACAGAGGGATGTGATCAGACAGAGGGATGTGATCAGACAGAGGGATCAGACAGAGGGATGTGATCAGACAGAGGGATGTGATCAGACAGAGGGATCAGACAGAGGGATGTGATCAGACAGAGGGATCAGACAGAGGGATGTGATCAGAGGGAGGGAGGTGATCAGATAGAGGGATTATCAGACAGAGGGATGTGATCAGATAGAGGGAGGGATGTGATCAGATAGAGGGATTATCAGACAGAGGGATGTGATCAGATAGAGGGAGGGATGTGATCAGATAGAGGGATTATCAGACAGAGGGATGTGATCAGATAGAGGGAGGGATGTGATCAGATAGAGGGAGGGATGTGATCAGATAGAGGGGTTATCAGACAGAGGGATGTGATCAGATAGAGGGAGGGATGTGATCAGATAGAGGGATTATCAGACAGAGGGGTGTGATCAGAGAGAGGGAGGGATGTGATAAGATAGAGGGATTATCAGACAGAGGGATATGACCAGACAGAGGGATTATCAGACAGAGGGATGTGATCAGACAGAGGGATTATCAGACAGAGGGATGTGATCAGACAGGGGATTATCAGACAGAGGGATGTGATCAGACAGAGGGATTATCAGACAGAGGGTGTAATCAGACAGAGGGATTATCAGATAGAGGGATATGACCAGACAGAGGGAGGGATGTAATCAGACAGAGGGATTATCAGACAGAGGGATGTGATCAGACAGAGGGATTATCAGACAGAGGGTGTAATCAGACAGAGGGATTATCAGACAGTGGGAGGGATGTGATCAGACAGAGGGATTATCAGACAGACGGATGTGATCAGACAGAGGGATTATCAGACAGAGGGTGTAATCAGACAGAGGGATTATCAGACAGTGGGAGGCATGTGGTCAGACAGAGGGTTTATCAGACAGAGGGAGGGATGTGGTCAGACAGGGATTATCAGACAGAGGGAGGGATGTAATCAGACAGAGGGATTATCAGACAGAGGGAGGGATGTGATCAGAGGAAGGGAGGGATGTGATCAGACAGAGGGATTATCAGACAGAGGGAGGGATGTGATCAGACAGAGGGATTATCAGACAGAGGGAGGGATGTGATCAGACAGAGGGAGGGGTGCGATCAGACAGAGGGAGGGATGCGATCAGAGGAAGGGAGGGATGTGATCAGACAGAGGGATTATCAGACAGAGGGAGGGATGTGATCAGACAGAGGGAGGGATGCGATCAGACAGAGGGAGGGATGTGATCAGACAGTCAACCTCTGTGGCCTTGGTCTTGGTCTCCTCCAGGGTCTCAACCAGCTCCACGTTGTCCAGCATGTTGCCCTGGGACGTGGCCAGCTCCCTCAGCAGGGAGTCCTCCAGGTCCTTCAGCAGCTTCTTGTTCACACTGACAAGAAACACCATCCTTCTTGTTATCACAGACAACACACACAATCCTTCTTGTTCACACTGACAAGAAACACCATCCTTCTTGTTCACACTGACAAGAAACACCATCCTTCTTGTTCACACTGACAAGAAACACCATCCTTCTTGTTATCACTGACAACACACACAATCCTTCTTGTTATCACAGACAACACACATAATCCTTCTTGTTCACACTGACAAGAAACACCATCCTTCTTGTTATCACAGACAACACACACCATCCTTCTTGTTCACACTGACAAGAAACACCATCCTTCTTGTTATCACAGACAACACACACCATCCTTCTTGTTCACACTGACAAGAAACACCATCCTTCTTGTTATCACAGACAACACACACCATCCTTCTTGTTCACACTGACAAGAAACACCATCCTTCTTGTTATCACAGACAACACACACAATCCTTCTTGTTCACACTGACAAGAAACACCATCCTTCTTGTTATCACTGACAACACACACAATCCATCTTGTTCACACTGACAAGAAACACCATCCTTCTTGTTATCACTGACAACACACACAATCCTTCTTGTTATCACTGACAACACACACAATCCTTCTTCTTATCACAGACAACACACATAATCCTTCTTGTTCACACTGACAAGAAACACCATCCTTCTTGTTATCACAGACAACACACACCATCCTTCTTGTTCACACTGACAAGAAACACCATCCTTCTTGTTATCACTGACAACACACACAATCCTTCTTGTTATCACAGACAACACACATAATCCTTCTTGTTCACACTGACAAGAAACACCATCCTTCTTGTTATCACAGACAACACACACAATCCTTCTTGTTCACACTGACAAGAAACACCATCCTTCTTGTTATCACTGACAACACACACAATCCTTCTTGTTATCACAGACAACACACATAATCCTTCTTGTTCACACTGACAAGAAACACCATCCTTCTTGTTATCACAGACAACACACACCATCCTTCTTGTTCACACTGACAAGAAACACCATCCTTCTTGTTATCACTGACAACACACACAATCCTTCTTGTTATCACAGACAACACACATAATCCTTCTTGTTCACACTGACAAGAAACACCATCCTTCTTGTTATCACAGACAACACACACAATCCTTCTTGTTCACACTGACAAGAAACACCATCCTTCTTGTTATCACTGACAACACACACAATCCTTCTTGTTATCACAGACAACACACATAATCCTTCTTGTTCACACTGACAAGAAACACCATCCTTCTTGTTCACACTGACAACACACACCATCCTTCTTGTTCACACTGACAAGAAACACCATCCTTCTTGTTATCACTGACAACACACACAATCCTTCTTGTTATCACAGACAACACACATAATCCTTCTTGTTCACACTGAGAAGAAACACCATCCTTCTTGTTATCACAGACAACACACACCATCCTTCTTGTTCACACTGACAAGAAACACCATCCTTCTTGTTATCACAGACAACACACACCATCCTTCTTGTTCACACTGACAACACACACCATCCTTCTTGTTCACACTGACAAGAAACACCATCCTTCTTGTTATCACTGACAACACACACAATCCTTCTTGTTCACACTGACAACACACACCATCCTTCTTGTTCACACTGACAACACACACCATCCTTCTTGTTCACACTGACAAGAAACACCATCCTTCTTGTTCACACTGACAAGAAACACCATCCTTCTTGTTATCACTGACAACACACACAATCCTTCTTGTTATCACAGACAACACACATAATCCTTCTTGTTCACACTGACAAGAAACACCATCCTTCTTGTTATCACAGACAACACACACAATCCTTCTTGTTCACACTGACAAGAAACACCATCCTTCTTGTTATCACTGACAACACACACAATCCTTCTTGTTATCACAGACAACACACATAATCCTTCTTGTTATCACTGACAAGAAACACCATCCTTCTTGTTATCACAGACAACACACACAATCCTTCTTGTTCACACTGACAAGAAACACCATCCTTCTTGTTATCACTGACAACACACACAATCCTTCTTGTTATCACAGACAACACACATAATCCTTCTTGTTCACACTGACAAGAAACACCATCCTTCTTGTTCACACTGACAACACACACCATCCTTCTTGTTCACACTGACAAGAAACACCATCCTTCTTGTTATCACTGACAACACACACAATCCTTCTTGTTATCACAGACAACACACATAATCCTTCTTGTTCACACTGACAAGAAACACCATCCTTCTTGTTATCACAGACAACACACACCATCCTTCTTGTTCACACTGACAAGAAACACCATCCTTCTTGTTATCACAGACAACACACACCATCCTTCTTGTTCACACTGACAACACACACCATCCTTCTTGTTCACACTGACAACACACACCATCCTTCGTGTTCACACTGACAAGAAACACCATCCTTCTTGTTATCACTGACAACACACACAATCCTTCTTGTTATCACAGACAACACACATAATCCTTCTTGTTCACACTGACAAGAAACACCATCCTTCTTGTTATCACTGACAACACACACAATCCTTCTTGTTATCACTGACAACACACACAATCCTTCTTGTTATCACAGACAACACACACAATCCTTCTTGTTCACACTGACAACACACACCATCCTTTTTGTTATCACTGACAACACACACAATCCTTCTTGTTCACACTGACAACACACACCATCCTTCTTGTTCACACTGACAACACACACCATCCTTCTTGTTATCAATGACAACACACACAACCATTCTTGTTCACACTGACAACGCACACCACTTTTCTGGTTCACACTGACAACACACACCATCCTTCTTGTTATCACTGACAACACACACCATCCTTCTCGTTCACACTGACAACACACACAACCATTCTGGTTCACACTGACAAAACACATCATCCTTCTTGTTATCACTGACAACACACAACCCTTCTTGTTGACACTGACAACACACACAATCCTTCTTGTTGACACTGACAACGCACACCATCCTTCTTGTTATCACTGACAACACACAATCCTTCTTGTTGACACTGACAACGCACACCATCCTTCCTGTTATCACTGACAACACACAACCCTTCTTGTTGACACTGACAACACACACACACAATCCTTCTTGTTGACACTGACAACACACACACAATCCTTCCTGTTGACACTGACAACACACACACAACCCTTCTTGTTGACACTGACAACACACACAACCCTTCTTGTTGACACTGACAACACACACAACCCTTCTTGTTGACACTGACAACACACACAAAACTCTTCTTGTTCACACTAACAACACACACCATCCTTCTGGTTGACACTGACAACACATACCATCCTTGCTATCACTGGCTACACTAACACCACCCTTCTTGTTCACACTGACAAGACACACCTCTCTTCTTGTTCACACTGACAAGAAAACAACAAACCACCCTTCTCGTTACCACTGTCAACACACCCAACCCGTCTTGTTCACACTGACAACACACACACCACACTTCTTGTTCACACTGACAACACACACACCACCTTTCTTGTTATCACTGACAACACATTCCACCCTTCTGGTTCACATTGACAACACACACAATGCTTCCTGTTCACACTGACAACACACACACCACCTTTCTTGTTATCACTGACAACACACACCACCCTTCCTGTTCACACTGACAACACACACCACCCTTCCTGTTCACACTGACATCACACACCACCCTTCCTGTTCACACTGACATCACACACCACCCTTCCTGTTCACACTGACAACACACACCACCCTTCCTGTTCACACTGACATCACACACCACCCTTCCTGTTCACACTGACAACACACACCACCCTTCTGGTTCACACTGACAACACACACCACCCTTCTGGTTCACACTGACAGCAAACACCACCCTTCCTGTTCACACTGACAACACACACCACCCTTCTGGTTCACACTGACAACACACACCACCCTTCCGGTTCACACTGACAGCAAACACCACCCTTCCTGTTCACACTGACATCACACACCACCCTTCCTGTTCACACTGACATCACACACCACCCTTCCGGTTCACACTGACATCACACACCACCCTTCCTGTTCACACCCTTCCTGTTCACACTGACATCACACACCACCCTTCCTGTTCACACTGACAACACACCACCCTTCCTGTTCACACTGACAACACACACCACCCTTCCTGTTCACACTGACATCACACACCACCCTTCCTGTTCACACTGACATCACACACCACCCTTCCTGTTCACACTGACAACACACACCACCCTTCCTGTTCACACTGACATCACACACCACCCTTCTTGTGGAAATTTACAATTTATCTTACTAATTTAATCTGGTTTACTGTGTGGCATTCAACTTTTCTATTATGTTTTCAGAATTGGAATACTGACTGACCATTATGTGATTTTTGAACTGGTTGCTGCACAGAGCGAATGGTTGGACATTCCAATCAGAGCAACTGAACTGAAATCAACACAAACTTACCTGGTTTCCTGGATAAGTCTCTCACGCTGTTCCTCTAGCTCTTTGCGTTCATACTTGACAATGACGCTGAGCAGCTGGTCCTCCAGACCCTACATGACAATGCAATGAATCAGACATGCTCCTTTGCTCCACTCCAGTCATATGGCATCCATGTCACACACTGAAGCATTCAATGGAACAAATGTGAACCACATGACTGGAAAGGTTCCTTCATTTTTGTTTAATGAGCATACTTCCAACGTCTCTCTGGCGCATCAGCCAGCAAGACAAAGATTTCTGTCCTAAAACTTCATTCACACAGCCTTGACTGAGGGCGCTCTTGAACCAGAACAAAAATAATGTCGGAGGAAAGTAACACTGAAACTCAAACTATTTTCTCTGAAGCACAGCTATCTGAAGAGGGAAGGAAGGACAGGCATTTATAAAGTGTCATATTGAGCTGATAAAAGGTGGCCCCAAAGAACATTATGCTGCAAAGAGTATGAACAAGAAGCAACTGGTAGGACTGGTGACAGAGGGAAGACACCTTACCTTGAGAGTGACGGTGTAGTTGATGACCATGGACTTGCCAAAGACGTTGGGACCGTACTTGGGGTTGGCCAATTTGGTGTTGAGGTAGAGACGAAAGTTGGGGTCATAGTCCACTTCCTTGTCACCCAACACCACAAACTCTCTGCCCTGCCCCCCTGGCATGCAGTTTAATATCAATACAAATCTCATGGCTCATAATTCATCACAGACACTAACACATAAGAATAAATATAAAAATAAGAAATAATGAATAAATACAAAAATAAGAAATACAATGCCTAGTAAATATATCATATGAAAATAACATTTTTCACTTTGACTTCAGGACAAAAACATAAGCATACACACACAGAGAATCACAACTTTGAAATACTAAGATACATAAATATAAGATATATAGTGAAGTGATGGCCTAGAGGTAGAGGCCTAGGAAGTGAGAGAATATGAGCGTGCTGGTTCAAATCACGGCTCAGCTGCCGATATTTTCTCCCCCTCCACTAGACCTTGAATGGTGGTCATTCGGATGAGACAACAAACCGAGGTCCTGTGTGCACATGCACTTGGCGCAACTAAAAGAACCCATGGCAACAAAAGGGCTGTTCCTGGCAAAATTCTGTAAAAAAAAATCCACTTCAATAGGAAAAAAACAACTACACACAGGAGAAAATACAAAAAAAAAAAAGAAAAAAAAAAAGGGTGGCACTGTAGTGTAGCAACGCGCTCTCCCTGGGGACAGCAGCCCGAATTTCACACAGAGAAATCTGTTGTGATAAAAAGAAATGCAAATACAAATACCTGTTCTTCCAGTAAGCTGTGAACTGACCTTTGATGTTTTTCTCCAGAACATTGTCAATCACTGGGTCAATGTATTCATCCACATCTTGGAAGAGGAATGGGAAACCATATTTAATGGCCAGTTCCAACTGCTTAAGGAAATCCGGGTCATTGAATGTGCACACCTAAAAACAGAAAGATTACCTTAATCTATTTGTCAATGACAAATCAGAACTTCATGTAGCCCCTTCATGTGACATGAAAAGAAGGCTGGAAACATAACAATAAGCATTATGATGTGTTCTATATTCACAGGACACTGGAAATGGAATGAAATTATGACAACATACTGACAGCAACAGAGGTGTATTTTGACTTTCAGATGGCTGCAGTCAAAGCTCAATTAGTAGCAGGCCTCCTTCGGTCATGGCTGACCATGGACAGAGTATATCTGACCTAATGTCTAATTAGGCTGTCTGCTTGGACCAAGCAGTGTCGCCTGTGACTGTAGAGACCGATGCAAGAGAGACAGTCTCTGTCGCAGCGGTCACATGTGTAAGCTGATGCTGGTCTGTCGGCTGCCGTCCCTTTTCTGTGCGCTCACTTTTCTGCTGCAGCAGCTGACAGTTTGTCCTCACCAATCCGTAGCTGATTCTTGAGAGTGCTTCTCCAGCTGTTGCGGTCATCTGCAAGGTCCTCCCCGGACTCAGTGTTGATCTCATGTCACATTTGCAAACGTCTTTGTATCTCAGCTGTGGGCGGCCTTTGCTTCTCTGCCCCATGGTGAGCTCTCCATAAAGGATGTCTTCTGGGATGTGACCATCTTCCATGCAGCGAACATGGCCCAGCCAGCGCAGCTGACACTGTCTCAGCATGGTATACATGGTTGGGAGGCCAGCGCAAGTCAGGACTTCGGTGTTTGTCACCTTGTCTTGCCAGGAGATGCCGAGTATGCGCCGTAGGCTTCTCAGGTGGAAGGTATTGAGCCTTTTCTCCTGACAAGTATGTGTGGTCCACGCTTCACTGCCATACAGCAAGGTGCTGAGGATGTAGGCGTTGTATACAGCCATTTTTGTCTTTGTGGTGAGTTTGGGATTTGTCCACACTCTTTGTGTGAGTCGGGCTAGCGTTGTGGCTGCCTTCCCGATCCTCTTGTCGATCTCGTTGTCAAGGGAGAGGTTGTCAGTGATGGTGGACCCAAGGTAAGTGAATTGATGGATGGCTTCAAGCTCATAGTCATCAATGGTGGAGATGGCGTGTCTTGGCCTAGGATGTTTGTCTTCTTGAGACTGATGGTCAGACCAAAATCTGGCCTGGGAGAAGCGGTCCATTAGTGACCGCAAGTCCTGCTGGGTGTGGGTCATAACTGCGGCATCGTCAGCAAATAGCACATCTCTGATGAGGGCTTTGTGGACTTTTGTCCTTGCTCTGAGGCGGGCGAGACTGAAGAGCCTGCCATCTGATCTGGTCTGCAGGTAGATCCCTTCTTGCACTGTGCTGAATGCATGCCTCAGGAGAAGAGCAAAGAAGATTCCAAATAGGGTGGGGGCGAGGACGCAGCCTTGTTTGACACCGCTGCGTACGTCGAAGGGATTGGAGAGGTTACCATTAAACCACACCATCCCTTTCATGCTGGAGTGGAAGGACTCAATCAGGCTGTGCAGTTGTGGGGGGGGGGGGGGGGGGCAGCTGATCTTTCGAAGAGCCCTGAAAAGGGTCAAAGGCCTTGGTGAGGTCAATGAATGTGACATACAGGGGCATCCTCTGCTCTCTGCACTTCTCCTGGATTTGGCGAAGGGAGAAGATCATGTCTACCGTGGATCTCTCTGCTCGGAAACAGCACTGTGATTCCGGCTAAACGCGTTCGGCCAGTTTCTGCAGGCGGATTAGAAGGACCTGAGTGTAGACTTTGCCTACAATGCTGAGAAGTGAGATGCCTCTGTAGTTGTTGCAGTCGCTCCTTTCGCCCTTGTTTTTGTACAGGGTGATGATCTTGGCGTCCCTCATGTCCTGTGGTACAGCTCCCTCATTCCAGCACTGATAGAGGACTGTGTGCAGAGGATGCAGAAGAGTAGACTTGCAGTGTTTAATGAGGTCTGGGGGAATTCTGTCGCTGCCAGGTGCCTTGCCTGATGTCAGGCTGTTAATGGCCTTGCTGAATTCATCCACAGTTGGCTCTGCATCAAGTTCTTCCATGATCGGCATGCACTTGATGGCACTGAGGGCTGAGTTGGACACCATGTTTTTTGTGGAGTAGAGGTCGGAGTAGTGTTCCGCCCATCTCTCCATCTGCTGGCTAGGATCATTGATTACTTCCCCAGTGGAGGATCTGAGGGGGGCAGTCTTGCTCTGTGTTGGTCCCAGTGCTTTCTTGATGCCATTATACATCCCTTGGATGTTGCCTCTTTCAGCAGCATTCTGTATCTCTTTGCACATCGCCTGGCGTTCAGCTGAACCTTACTCATGGTGGCCCTGAGGATTTGCAGGTTCTTCTCACTGGGTGACCGTTTGTACTCGGTGAGTGCAGCGCGCTTGGCCTCAATAATGGGAGTCATCTCTGATGATTTGGCCTCAAACCAGTCGCGAGATTTCGCGGTTTTCTTCCCAAAGGTGGCCATAGCAATGCGATGCATGGTGTCTCGTAGTGTTTCCCATCTTTCTGTGGCAGAGTCTCTGGGCTGCAATGCATCGAATTCTCTCTCAAAGGCCTCTGCAAACTGTTCTACAAGGTCTGGCCGAGACATCTTGCTGACATCAATGCGAGAGTTTTCTTGTTTCTTTGAGCAGTGGAACTTCTTTGGTTGCAGTCTGATCTAGCAGCATACCAGAGAGTGGTCCGGGTCGCAGTCTGCACTGTGGTAAGAGCGAGTGTGGAGAAAGCTTTTGATGGCAGCTCGTCTTATTAGGATCAGATCCAGTTGGTGCCAATGTTTTGAGCACGGGTGCCTCCAGGAGACTTTATGTTGGGGTTTCATCCTGAAGAAGGAGCTGGCGATGCACAGTTCATGGCAGGCACAAAACTCAAGTAGTCGCTGTCCATTCTCATTCATTTTCCCCACTCCAAAGGAACCAAGACAGGAGGACCACGAATCGTTGTCTGTACCCACTCTGGCACTGAAGTTGCCCAGGAGAACAAGTTGTTCTGTCCTGGGGATGTTCCTTATGGTTGAATCAAGATTTTCGTAGAACTCATCCTTGGCGTCTGGAGAGGCAGACAGAGTTGGAGCATATACGCTGACGAGAGTGACATAGCCTTCGGAGGTGTTGAGGTGGAGAGTCAGGAGTCGTTCTGAACCACAGCTGCCTGGTTCGATCATGTTCAGCAGGCTGTTCCTGACTGCAAAGCCTACTCCGTACTCTCCTGGGGCATCAGAGCTCTTTCTTTGCCAGAAGAAGGTGTAGTCCCTCTCCTTTAGTGTTCCCGAGTCAGCCAGCCGTGTTTCCTGCAGAGTGGCAATGTCCACATTTAGTCTTTTTAGCTTGCTGTTTATGACGGCCGTCTTTCTGGTGTCGCTGATGTCTTGCAGATCTTGGGAGAGCCCAGGCATCATTGTCCGGACATTCCAACAGGCCAGTTTCATTTTTGATCCATTTCTTGAAGTTTACTTTTTGCCTGGTGCAGAAATTAATGACCTGCTTGTCGGATATTCTCCTAATCTTCATACACCCATAGAAGAAGGCAGGTCGTGGCGGGACAGCACCTAATTGGCTGGGGGCTGCCCAGCTTGGGCGGGCAGTAGCTGTCCAGTGGGACGTGAGGGTCCCTCCCACCATCAAAAGCAACCCCTGGCATTGGCTCTACGCTAAATGAGCGCTAACTTATAACCTGTAACTGTTGCTTCACGTGTTGTTCCGACGCTAGTGCTAGTAGCGAAGCAGGAGTGTCCTCTCCAGGTTGTAGGTGCAAGGTGTTTGTGGATGGATGGACGGATATAAGCCTGGGCAATGTAATATGGAAGACAGGCTGTTGCCCATGCAGCTTGTCCCCCCTCTCCACCTCGCTGACAGATCCAAAGAAACAGCAAGGCTGTTACGTTTTGGTGCCAACGCGGCCGCAGGAGCTGCCGGAAAGTGACAAAGTTTGCCATCCAACCGCCTTAGGGGCCCCGCACCAGATTTTCTGTCAGGGTTTACTCCCTTAGCTAGGTGGCCGCAGGTAACTCTCCAGAGCTGGCACCCTTTTATGGGTTATTTATTTCCACCAGGGTGTCTAGCCACCCACCTCACCATCCTCCTGAGAGGACTGGTGGGGGTGCTGGTTTAGTCGCCAGCAATTCGACCCTGTGACAGGTAGTACTGGGATCCAGGTTACCAGTAGCAGATATATCTATCTACTGTCTTGAAAACAAGTCAGATGAAACTGCTTGAAAGGCAGACAGGATAGACTCACAAGTGATACAAAGTGACTCCTTCATGCCAAATTGATATAATGGTCTGCTGCGTTTATCTGAGTGAATGGGGAAAGAAGCAGAAGAGAGAGATGGAATGGGGGATGTGACTGCCGGTGTGTGTGGTGATGGAATGGGCGAAGTTGTCTTCCAAACTAACTTCAACATGTCCTTTTAATTTTCTATGCAATTTGCCTTGATGCAGTACAATTCTTTTCTCAACCATGTCAACATTTGCTTCACATACAACTGTTTATTTATAAAACTTCTAACACTTGCATTTTGTTTGGGCTTCTACACGTCTCATTTTTCAGCTACTTTTGATATCTGCACGTACTAAATTTGCGTGGAACAGTGATCACTTGAACAGGTAAATAAGAATGAACAGTTATGATAATTAAGGGGGTGTGTCTCACCTTGAGGTTGTTTGGTTCTTCCTTGTTCTTGATCCACTTGAGGGCCTGCTGCTGAGGGTCGATGCACAGAGGGAAGCGGGAGGCCCGGGTGGTCAGGATTCCGTTCTGGATGGACAGCTCGTCCGGTGGCAACCCTTCCGACGTCCACCTGCCACCACAATCAAATAAATCATGCTGGAAATACCTTTTCATTTGGTCAGACACTTTTGCAAGTGTACAACTATTAATCATTGTTTTGCTCTCCAGTGTAAACATCATCAGAATCAGGACCAGAATGATTTTATTACCTCTGAGGAATTAAGAGTAAATTTCTTCTGAGATAACCTACCCCGTGAAGTAATTGATAAACTTCAAACACTGTGCTTCCAGTTTGTGTGGAATAACAAACGTGACAAAATAATCTGGAAAATAGCAACAAAGAACATAAAAGATGGAGGGCTTGGAATCCCAAACTTGAAGATATATGTTTCAGCTTTAAAACTTATATGGCTAAGAAAACTGGAACATACAAACTTAAAGTGGAAAAAACATTTGTATCGGTAGATATCCTTTTTTAATGGACTGAAAAGTTTGGGGTATGGATATTATTAAATTTGAAAAGGAAAACATGTTTTGGATGCATACATTTATGGCTTACAAGCAATTCTGTGATAAAGTACAACCCAAAACTAGTCCAAAATTGTTAGCTGAACCTATTCTATTCAACAAGAAAATTTTAATAGGGGGGCAAACAAAAAAAACGTAAAGAATTTATTAAAAATGGAGTTCACTGCAATGCACATTTTTTGACAGACAACAGGGGATATTTTAAGCAGACATACTTTAACACAAAATATGGTATGAACATTGATTTCATTACTTATGAAAGTTATGTAGCAGCTATTAAAAATCATATTAAGACTTTCAGCATACTAATAAAAGATAACAAATTACTAGAAACAACTACAGCTTTAAGATTTCTCTATCTGGTACACAAAGGTGCAAAACAATACTATGATATATTAATAACAAAGGATTTAAATCCAAACAGTTGTTTAAAATGGAATCAAAGGATCAAATCAAGAATTAATTGGAAAAAGGTTTATTTGAAAATACACAAAATAAAAGATGTAAAGCTAAATTGGCTTCAGGTTCAAATAATACAGAGGATACTAGCAACAAATATACTTTTAAAAGAAATGAAAACTGTTGAAGATGACAGATGCACTTTTTGTCTTGATCAGAGAAAATCAAATGAACATCTTCTATGGAGATGTGAATGTATACATCATTTCTGGTCCAGATTACAAAGAAAATTAAATGAAGAATGCGCCTTGTCCTTCAACTTAAATTTGAATGAAAATGTGATTATATTTGGCACAGATTCAGTATTTGAAATGGATACAACACTTGATTTCATCATAATGTTTGCCAAGTCTTGTATCTTTAGATGCAAAATGAATATATAAAAAAACAACCCTAATACATCTGCCTTCCAAGAGGAGTTAAAATACAGGTATAAGATAAAACAACATAATGCAAAAATCAATTGTACCTATACAAAATTTCACACAGACTGGTTTGTTTATAGTGCTTTTTTGGAACGTTCTGAATCATCCTAATAAGTTTTCCTTCACTTCAGTTTGGGGACGTATACTACACTTACTTAAGGCACTTACACTAGTTGTTGGTACATACTTAGCTTTGATTTGTTTTCTTACATTTATTTGCTTATTTATCGCCATTGTTGTCTTATTCATTTATTTATTTATTTATTATTATTATCATTTTATTAGTATTATTAGTATTATTATTACTACTACCTTTTTCCATATTATAATTATTATTTATTTATTTATTTATTTATTTATTTATGTAAGCTTATCTATTATTTATTCCCCCGTTGTTTTTTTTGTTTTGTTTTGTTTTGTTTTTTTGTTTTTTTCTCAAGGCCTGACTAAGCGCGTTGGGTTACGCTGCTGGTCAGGCATCTGCTTGGCAGATGTGGTGTAGCGTATATGGTTTTGTCCGAACGCAGTGATGCCTCCTTGAGCTGCTGAAACTGAAACTTTGTTTTCTTTCTTATTGCGTGTGAATCTTTGAATGTTGAATGTTATAATTTATAAACTATAGAACATTGTTACATTAATGTATTCTAATATGACTGCTCCTGTATTTTCTATTTGATGAGCTTTTGTCATCTGCCTATCTTTCTGTACCTTAGTTCCTTCTTCTTATCTATCGCTCAATCTTTGTTTGTCACTATCTATCACTCAATCTTTGTTTGTCACTTTGTGTGTTGTTGTTTTGTTTTTTGTTTTTTTTCCCCTTGTTGGCCTTGTTACTGATGTTGGTGTTGTTTTTGTCTTCATTGTTGTTACTGTTGTTTTTTGTCTTTTTTGTTGTCTTTTCTCTTCTGCCTCTTCTTTGTCAAATGTTTTGAATACAAGTATGTGCTTATATGTTGTTGTTGTTTCTTAAGAAAGAAAACAAAAAGAAGAAAAAAAACATACGTAATCATGTTCATGTATTTCAGAAATTTGACAGCAAGTGCAGTTAAACAATGACGAGAGTGCACAAGTGTTCACTTTTGTAAATGTAAAAATACTGAGGAATCCGCATCCTTATTTTGGCTTCAGACAGGTATCAGTAAATGTATACATACAAATAAATAATGAGAAAACTTTTTTTTTTAAAATCTTCTGAGATGATAAAGCAATTCTGATGCTATCATGTACACACTGCAGAGTGAAAACCATGGCTAATAGCTCTATACTGACAGATGCTTCTGCATTCTTCTCTGAGTTTACCCTCTATGACCTATCACTCTGCCTCAAGCAGTGCAATCCTTTCTTCTTCTGGTTAGGAGATTGAAGTCTTGGAACACTTATATTCTTCACACGGATTTGTATGTTCAGTACTGCATCTTTAAGAATAGGAATCTCCCACAAATGGATACTAGCTCTGCTTTTGAAAGTGTCAAATATGCATACATTAAGACAGAAGACAAGACAATGATTTAAAAAATACTTGAATGCTCACTTGCTGATCTCCACATCATTGGTGAGCAAGTCCTCAATACGATAAGGATCAGACATGGGCACTTCCCGGTTCTTCAAATCGCTGACCCAATCCTCATACACGAGGTCTTTGCGGAATTCCCAACTGAAAGCACCCACATAGCTGAGGAAAGCTGAAGATACCAAGCAGTCACCAAGGAGACGCACTCTTTTCTTTTTCAGCTCTTCCAGGTCACTGGTCCATCTGGTTGACAGAAAGAAAGTTTATATTAAAGTATTAGCAAATTCAGTTTTCAACATATCGATAAGCTTAAACAAGATAAAGCTAGCTAGCTAATCTAATTAACATTCAATTAAAAAGCGGCAACTTCTATGTAATCAATTAACTGTTCATCTACAGCATCCATATGAATAATTAACAGTTAATCCTTAGCAGTGGCATCTATATCATTTACGTAACTGTTAATCTATAGCAGCCACCTCTATATCATTAATGAAACTGTTAATCTGTAGCGGCAGTTTCTATATCACTAATCTAACTGTTTATATGTACAGTGGCATCTATATAATCAATGTAACACTTAATCCATTGCAGCCACTTCTATATCATCAAATTAACTGTAAATCTGTAGCAGTGGCATCTGAGCAGCAGCACCGACATCACAAATGTAACTGTCAATCTGTAGCAGAAACTATATCATTAATGTAACTGTTAATCTGTAGCAGCAGTGTCTATATCATCACTGTAAATGTTAATCTGTAGCAGCATCTATAGAACTAATGTAATGTTAATCTGTTGCAGAATCTATATCATTAATGAAATGTCAATCTGCTGCAGAATCTATATCATTAATGTAATGTATAGATTCTTTAATGTAATGTTAATCTGTAGCAGCAGTATCTATATCATTAACTCAATTACGCTGTTCCTAGTAAATGTATGCAGAGCACAACCTTAGCGTTGAAGCTGCTCCACTTACATTTATCGGAACAATCTCGCGATTTTTACTGTGACCGTAACACTTTGTGGGAAGTAACATATGTTTGCAAATGACAGTTTGATGTTTGTAGCTGGATTTCCCTCCCTTGACCATGTCCAACACTGGCCATTTGTGTGTGAGAGTTTGTTTGAAAGATGAACTAAATTTAGACTTGACAGATTCAGTAAGAAGATGGCTAGTCGATCAATTCGACCTTTTAGACTGCAAAAAAACGATGAATTAGTGTTAGAATAAAGCTCTGATGAAGAAGATACAGTAGAAGAAGTTTCTGCAGTGTTGTCTTTTAGTGTTTCAAATGGATACCAAGGAGCCCAACATGTAATTAGTGATAGATTAGTGACTAAAATAGTGCAGTGATCAACATCACAAAATCTATTTTTCTCGGGACTGTTCGGTGGAATAGTTATATCTGCATCCACACAGAAGAGTTAAGAATATCTATAAACTTTATGTTTTCCATTTTCTTTTGATCACAAATCTGTCTGTATTAGTATCTGGTTTGATTTTTGGTGATTAAAAAAAAAATCATGAAAAATCATGTGAATTTTGGGTGCGCAGCACACGGTTCTGTCTACACTCAACTGAGTTAATGTAACTGTTAATCTGTAGCAGTGGCATCTATATCATTAATGTAACAGTTAATCTAAAGCAGGCACTTCTATATCATTAATGTAACTATGAATCTATAGCAGTGACATCTATATCATTAATGTAACAGTTAATCTAAAGCAGGCACTTCTATATCATTAATGTAACTATGAATCTATAGCAGTGACATCTATATCATTAATCCATAGCTTAATCTGTACCAGAATCAAACTGTTAATCTGTAGCAGCAGCGTCTATGTCATAAATGTAACTGTTAATCTGTAACCGCAGCAGCTATATCATTTATGTAACTGTTAATCTGTTTGTACTGCATCTATATTATTTACGTAACTGTTAATTTGTCTGGTCTACATCATGAATGTAAGTTTTAACCTACAGCATCAGCATCTGTAGCAATTTCTATATTATTCATCAAACTGTTCATCTGTAGCAAAATCAACATAATTCATGTGATTGTTAATATGTAGCAGCAGCATCTATTTCATCAATATAACAATAAATCCATAGCAGCCACTTCCATATCATCAATGAAACTGTTAATCCATAGCAGTGCATCTATATCACTAATCCATGGCATAATCTGTAGCAGAAACTGTATCATTAATGTAAGTGGTGTTTTTCTGTTTGTTTGTTGTTGTTGTTTTGTGGCCCCAGTTGCATGCAGGTCAAAGAGCACCTGCTTTTTTCTTCTTTTTTTGTGTGCTTCACATGCCTTCTTCATTGGCAAAAGAAACAAACAAACAAAAAAAATCTCTTTTCTTCTTAATAACTTTTTTCTTTGTTTTTTTCCCCACTTTTTTCCATGAATCCTCGTTTCCAGTTTGTTTTGTTTTGTTTTTTCCCTGTCGCCTGGTACAATAATTGCCCCAGGGTGTCTTGCAGCATGCGATCTAGGAATGTTCAGCGACTGTATACATTTGTCTGGGTTTATTGTTGCTCTGGTGTGTTGTTGCTTGCATTCTAAGCGAGTATAATAAGTGCTTATTTCTGTCTGGGTTTGTTTTTGCTCTGGTGTGAGTTGTGGTGTCAAACATTTCTTTTTTTCCTGTTCTTTTCCCTGTCTTTTTCCTTCATGGACTTTTTTTTAAACAGTACAGCAAGTGGTATTAAAGTTGTATGAAATAGCGTCTCTTCCTCTCCCATTTCTCTACCTTATGATACTTCCATTCACTCAAAATTGTTTGTTTCTCTATTAACGGGCAATATCTATGCATGCATGACTTTAGTATTGAATCAGGGTTTTCACTGTTTGTGTTTCAATTACTCTAGTGTAATTTCTGCTGGTGTGCCTGTTTGTCCCTCTCTCTCACCTTTCACTCCCCACTCGTTATTTACTATATATATACAATGAAGGAGAGCAAAGAATAAGATAACCGCTGCCATGTACTGACTAGTGCACATTCAGTGATATATGTAAATGAATACATTAGCAATTTATGGCCATAAATACACTGTATAAATAACCAGGTACACAAAATATAAGAACAAATAATTAAATGAGTGAATATGTAAAATATCTCATCAAATATGTAATTATTCCTTATCTATCACCATTATTATAAGTGCTTAATATTCTTCTACTGAATTATCTTTGCTTGATTTGCATTAACAGATGTGCTATAAAATCCGAATTGTTTTATAATGCATTCTCCTAATTTGGATTGCAGATAAAAAGCAGACTGTGTGGGTTTTAAAAAAAATGCTAATGCAGAATTTTTTCTCTACAAAACCCCAGAGGTAAACAAATTTTGGGGTTTTAATGTAAGTGTTAATCTGTATCACCAGTGTCTATCAGCAGCGTCTATATCATTAACATAACTGCAGAGTCTATATTATTATCCCGTTCAGTATTTATAAGACTTCAGCTGACATCCTGCACAAACTGTTGCCAGAGTGCCTAAAAGGCATCCATTGATGTCCTGTATCTATTCTGATTTTTCTCTCAGTTTGGTTTAATAAACATAAACAGACTCTGAACAGTTAACTTAATGTGCCTGCATTATGAAATTATAAAAATACTATTCAAATGACCATACGTCAGGAAGAAGACCACTTTCTTCTCAATAATTATTTGCTACTTCTGAATCATGTGAAAGCTCGTGGAAAGGGGTTTGCCTCATTTGCAAAAGTGGCATTGGAGCCTTTTGACAAGCAGAGATAATGGTCCCAGTCAGCAGACTGATATGACTTTGCAGGCTGTTCAAATGATTCTAGGAAAGTATAACAATGGAGATGGATCTCATTTGTCTGATGATTCGTTAGAACTTGAAGGTGATGACAAGAAAGTGTCCAAACTGACAGTCCAGCATTTGAGGCTGTTCAGTGACTGTACTTAAGTAGACAGCTTTTTTGACTGACTTGCAGTGAAGTTGGTGGATGTGTGTCAGGCAGTGTTAGTGGGAAGGGTAAAAGGGATGATGGAGAGGAGTGATGTAAGATGAGAGGTCATATGGAAATCAGAGTTCAGAGAAGGGGGGCGTGGCCCAGGACTGAGTGACACCAGTGAGATGTTCTTTTCACTGATACTGCTGCAGATTGAACAACAGCCAACAATCCATGATCTTCATGAAACCCATTGTTGAAAATACAAAAGATGGAAAACACATACTTAAAGCTTTTCATGCTTTTTGTCACTGATCAGAGGATAAATATGTTTACTGAGGAAGTAATCGGCATGCAAAGTACATGATTTTTTGTCGGCCCATGTGCAGAATGGACAGAGTGAGTGTAATCAAAGAGCTTCTTCCTCTGTTCAGGAATGTTCTATGGTGTCACAAAGCTTAACTATGCAGTTTCTGAATAACTGATTTACCTTTTACGTTGATTAAACCTACTTTTGTCAATTTCGGGACAGTTATTCATTTACATGAATTGTGATTGTCATAACAGACTTATAACCTGTTTCATTTTCATCTGTGGATAAAAAAAACTGACAACATCTCATTTCCAGCTGTATTTTGCTTATTTCAATTTGGATGACATTCTGTGGTGCTGGAAATAGACTTCTTGTTGCACAAAAATTGTTATCTTCACTTTGAAATGCCTGGATAGTTATTTCTAGATTTTTTGTTCTATTTTCTTATTTATTCATTACCCCTGAATCCTCAGAATTCCCTGGCAAGGGGAGAGCACTTTTTATTTTTTATTATTATTTTTTTATACAAAATTCTCTGCCACTGAATGAGTTAATGTAAGTTTTCATCTATATAATCAGCATCTATATCATTAATGTAAATGTTTAACTCCCTGAAAATTAATGGGCTTTAACAAAAGCCAAATGACTGTTTCATGTTGTCCATGGAAACATGTTCAGTGTCATGAGAGCAGAAGCATCAACATACCTGGCATTTTCTGAGCCCAGACCAGAGATCAGTTTGTCAGCAGCAATCAGTCGGCGCTCCATAATGCGAGCTTCTTCCTCCAGTGCTTGCCGCTCAGCCATGGCTTCCTCATACTTCCTGTTGAGTTCTGCCAGCTCTGATTCCAGGGAGTTGATCTCCTTGGTGATCTTGTCCAGGTCTCTCTTAGCCTGGTGGTAGGTGCGCTCCAGTCTGGCCACCTGCACATTAACAGCAGCAACATCTGAATCAGACTGGCCCCACCTTCCTCTCCCTAAATATTCAAGGTCTGCACCTAACAAGTTCACTATTTCCAGCACACTGACTTTTACAGGTATGGCCTTTTTTATCCTGCATTTAGGCAGCCATACACATTGTTCAGACAGTGTACCACCAACATTCTCATATATACACCAGAATGTCAGCTGTGATCACTGGTACATTCTTTCATTTGAACATAGCATCGAATCAAAGCATGTATTTAAGAGTGTATTACATCTAGTAAGTGTCCCTTTAGGAAACATATCCATCACCATAATTTTGAATTAATGGAATGAAAATCATCATCTTTACATTACAGTGATCATTTTTGATCACGCAATGAGTACCACACAGACTTTATGAAACATGTAAGGCAGTGACATCACAGGAAGTTGCTGACCTTCTCCCTCTTGGGTTTGATCTCTCTGGCCACAGCACAATATCCCATCACTGCCTCCACAAACTTCAGCAGACCAGCTCCAGCACGACTTATGCTCTTCATATCATCTGGGGACATGTCGATGTCTTTCAGGAGAGCTGCAACACAAACACACACCATGCTAATGACATGCTCTTTCTTACCATCACTTTTTTGGTATATTCAAACCCACGTGATTTTTCTAATGTAACCTTGATAAGCAGTTGTTTCTTTTTCAGATATTCCATGAGTTGTCATTGTCTGCCATTCAGAACAATACAAACAGATATTCCATGCGTTGTCATTGTCTGTCATTCAGAACAATACAAACAGATACAAATACATTTACATGCTCAGATATACAGACACAGACACAAACGCACAGCATACAGATGAATGCAGACAGAGAACTGAGACTGAGAAAGTTTTGTTCTTGTTCACCCACATCGCACAATTACCTTTGACAGCCTGTGTCTGTTTTTGGTTGATGTTGTCAACATCCATTTCAGTCAGTGACCTGAGAAAGTTGGCCTCAGACATCATTCCCTTGGCTGACTTCCAGGACACTTCTCGGATACCCCGCATCACCACAATGCACTCACACACTGTCTGCACCGCTTTGGGGGGTTTGGCAAAGGACCTGACACACGCAACAGTATACACTCACACACTGCACCACTTTGTGGGACTTGACAAATGACCTGACACAAAAAAAGTATCCAAGCATATTCTAAGTCAGTACAATTAAGTTAAATAGTTCTACAATTCTATATAACTTTCTTATGAAATAGACGTAAGTGTGTTCGTTGTTGTTTGTTGCTTTTATTTTGTTTTGGGTTTTCCAACTAAAACTGGAAGACAGTTGATCCAGTACATTTTAAGTATCAAAGGTAACTATCAATAATTGATCTGTATGACATACTAAGCATAGCACTTGATATGTATGATACACAGTAAGTGATCTGTGACAAAGTAGGTACAGTACAGGATCTGTGTGACATACTGGACACAGTACATGATGACAAACTGTTCTGTTACAGACTGGACATTGTACATGATCTGTGACACACTGTGCATATCACCTGTTCTGTTACAGACTGGACATTGTACATGATCTGTGACACACTGTGCATATCACCTGTTCTGTTACAGACTGGACATTGTACATGATCTGTGACACACTGTGCATATCACCTGTTCTGTTACAGACTGGACATTGTACATGATCTGTGACACACTGTGCATATCACCTGTTCTGTTACAGACTGGACATTGTACATGATCTGTGACACACTGTGCATATCACCTGTTCTGTTACAGACTGGACATTGTACATGATCTGTGACACACTGTGCATATCACCTGTTCTGTTACAGACTGGGTACTGTACATGATCTGTGACACACTGTGCATATCACCTGTTCTGTTACAGACTGGACATTGTACATGATCTGTGACACACTGTGCATATCACCTGTTCTGTTACAGACTGGACATTGTACATGATCTGTGACACACTGTGCATATCACCTGTTCTGTTACAGACTGGGTACTGTGCATGATCTGTGACACACTGTGTATATCACCTGTTCTGTTACAGACTGGGTACTGTACATGATCTGTGACACACTGTGCATATCACCTGTTCTGTTACAGACTGGGTACTGTGCATGATCTGTGACACACTGTGCATATCACCTGTTCTGTTACAGACTGGGTACTGTACATGATCTGTGACACACTGTGTATATCACCTGTTCTGTTACAGACTGGGTACTGTACATGATCTGTGACACACTGTGCATATCACCTGTTCTGTTACAGACTGGGTACTGTACATGATCTGTGACACACTGTGCATATCACCTGTTCTGTTACAGACTGGGTACTGTGCATGATCTGTGACACACTGTGTATATCACCTGTTCTGTTACAGACTGGGTACTGTACATGATCTGTGACATACTGGGCACATTACCTGTTCTGCAACATACTGGGCATACTGCATGAACTGTGACTTACTAGGCACAGCACATGATCTGTGTGACATACAAAGCAAATTTACCTGTTGTGCGCACCATACTGAGGACAGTACCTGATTTCAGTGACATCAGACTTGTCCAAGTCATCCAGGGCTAGACGCGCCGCCTCCAAGGCTGGCAAGGCCTCAGCTAAGGCGTCTTCCGCTTCTTTCTGTGCACAGATGAGAACAGATCTACTTTATATCAAACCTGCAACACTTAACACCATAGCCATGTTTCTGCATTCCTCAGATGTCAGTCTTTTCATTTCCATGTTAATTGTACATGTACACACACACACACACAATCAGCATAATCAAGAACAATGAAAATAGAACTCAGTGAAGCACAAACTAATCTGACCTGTCTCTTTATGAGATTATAAACTTATTTGTCCTTAAAGTAATATGAAATTATTGGAGTTTCTATGAGGAATGGACATAACTATCTACAAAATATCAAAAAACCCCACAAAATGTGACAATCTCAATCATACCTTTTCTTTGACGATGACAACACTCTGTTCCTCAATTTCCTTGCCTTTGGCCTCAGCCACAACTTTTTTCTCTGATGCCTGTTTGGTTCCTGCAGCAATTTCCTCCAGCAGAGCTTCACATGCGGCTGTTTTCTCTGTGACAGCCACTTTCTGGACAGCCAGCTT
Source organism: Babylonia areolata (assembly GCF_041734735.1). Taxonomy (NCBI): domain Eukaryota; kingdom Metazoa; phylum Mollusca; class Gastropoda; order Neogastropoda; family Buccinidae; genus Babylonia; species Babylonia areolata. The sequence goes on from NC_134887.1 coordinate 24,966,704, forward strand.
CTCATTCAGCACAGCCAACATTTCACTGGCATCAGCAATCTTCTGTAGACCTCCAGCCAGACGGTCACACTGTCAATACACAAGGACATCAACATCCTGTCAGTAACAAAGCAACATATTTTCCACTACAATTTTACAAATAAACTCCTCTACTAGAATAGATATGTTATAGTGTGTCAGGCACCAATGATAGAGATTTTGCAGCACACGTTGCTTACTGACAGACCCCTCCTACTCCCATCCCCTATCCTCTCCTTCCTTCCCCCTTCTCTTCTTACCAATACACTAAATGAACTCCTTCCTCGGACAGGCTGTAAACCCCCTTCACCCCCGACCCCCAGCCCCCCCCCTTTTTCTACCATCTCTCCCTTCCCCCATCCCCTTTACCCTTGGCCACAGAGTGCCGAGATAGCAAGACCAGAATTTATGGGCGTTGATACTTCATAGGATGGCACCCCATTTATCCTAATTCCCCCCCCCCCTCTCCTTTTCACCCCCCTTACCCCCACAGGCCCCCTCCATGGCATCTATCCCTGCCTACACTCCCCCTCCCTCCTCACCCCCTCTAGCACTGAGTCCAGAGGAAGCAAGTTAGTGTGGAATATAAATATTAATTAAATGTGATGTCTCTTGAGATGTCAGGCCATAGATGTTTACAGTCCCCTGCCTTTTTCCATTTCCTTTCCATCAATATCACACCCGCTTTCTCCCTTGTTGACCCTTCCTCTCTGATTCTGATATTTACCACACATGACACTACCAGTAGTGTGTGTGTGCTATCCCTGTTGATCTCTGGCAGGATGGCATCTGCCTCAATGGTAACCGTGTGGTATGGTGTGTTTATCATCAGCTGTTTAGAACAGAATCAGGGCTGGGCGATCTTTCCTCCCCTTTCCCTTCCCATTTTCGTCACCTCCACCCCCCTCCCCACCCTCCTCCTTCCCCTTCTCCTTGGCAGTGTGGGTTCCGTGGGAAAGCATCAAAAGTGTAAAGTCTAGCACTGCTGGTTCCAGATTGGTTAGTTTCCTCCACAGCCAGTGTGGGAGGGCCTGGTAGTGTACTTGGCTGATTGGTCAGTTGACCTCAACCAATTGGGAAGATCTGGGTTGTAAGATAATTTGCACTGAGTGAATGGGTGAGAGAGAATAAAACCAGTATGCAGAGGGGTTTCGTCTTTTTTCTCCCTTGCCAAGAAGAAGCCAAAAGAGCCAGACTGACAAGACAATACCAGGGGGCTGTGTGCTGTTAAGTTAGAGAAATAAACACCTCAATTCATCTTTCTAAAAGACCCTGCTGTGGTACGAGGAGAGAGTGGATTGTGCACCTATCCTCTGCCTGTTATCCTACTCAACCCCTACCCCCACCACTACTACCCCTCTTTTAACAGATAAATGATTTATCAAAAGTGTAATTTGAAAAAAAAAAAAAAAAGATGCAAACCTGAGCCAGTATAAACTTGTCTTTGTCGTCCAGCAGCTTCAGGTAAGTGTTGATAAAGTCCAGGTAGTTCTTGGGAGTGACATAATTGCTGCGACGCAGGCGCTGCAGGAAGGTCTTGCTGTAGGCTACCACACTCTGGTGCACCAGCACAATGTGACTCACCACGGCTTCACGCTTCTCATCTGGGATCAGGGGGTTCTGGAACAAACACAGCTGTGCTGACTATCCTGACATCATCATCATCAATCAACAGTCAACATTATTCCTGACTCTTGCTCACTGATCTAATTCAGCCAGCCATAAGGCATATTTGGCTCACGTGTGTGTTTATATACACTGTGAGTATGTGATAACAAGTGTGTGTGTGTGCGCGTGTATGTGCGCATGTGTGCATGCGTGTGTGTGTGCATGGAAATATTTTCGTCTATCAAAACCAAATTTGGATTAAACAGAGAAAAAAACCTTTCAACTCATATCAATGAAAAGTTTTAAGTCTTCTGGATTAAGCTGTATTTCCGGACTGTGAATGGTTTACTTTGTTTTGCTGCCAGATCTGCAAGATTTAATTGAGTCATTCCTGGTTTGTTGCTGAAGTGTTTATTTTTTTATTCAAAGACCACATCACATTATATTTCTTGCCCACAGTTAAAAGAAAAGAAAAACAAAGTGTGGGCAGAACACACAGAATGACACACTACAGCATTGACATATTTACTGGATACAAATGTTTAATGAGGGTACTGAATTAACTACAATGCACATACTGACAATGTCAGTCAAAGGCAGCCATTTTGCCTGAAAAGTCTTGTCACTGTCAGAATCTTTATTTAATCAAAAATTTTTTTATACCATGTCATTAACCCTTTCGCTGCCAGGAAAATAAGATTTAAGTGAAATCTATTTGCCAGGGTTTTTTCACAAACAACGGGTATAAATTTTCCAAAAATTCTGTGCTCTTTGTTATTGGAGAAAGACCCATAAAAGTATATATTTTCTGAAAGGTAAATGAATAAAGAATACAAAACACATGCTGTTTTCCCATTTTATATATTTTTAGTGACATGCTGTTGTTTTGAAATCAGTGTTTTGTTTTTTGTCACATTTTCAACTTGTTCATTACAAACATTAGTCAGGTAATTTGCACAAAAACATCATATTTTCTGGACAAATGGATATCTGCAAACACAAAATCATACTAGAACAACCACAATATATATATATATTTTTTTAAGAGATAGATACACAATACATTGTGACTTCTCCAAGTGATACGATGGATGTGAGGCCACGCCCCCTCAGTCTGCACCCCCTTCCTCCTCACCCCTCTCACACAGTCACTTGCTTGATTCAGTTCTCATCAGACCGCGTTGGCTGCGTGCCAAGAATATCGCTCTGCTGCTAATTCGGTCATCTGTCGTCTGCTAACATCTGTACAGCCGGCATCACTCACTGACAGTCGCATCTTGGCCACTCTCTTGATTACTCCCTTTATTTTCTATCAGATCGTCCTATAAATGTTCATCACTATCTTCTTCGAATTTACGCTTCAATTCCTTCTGAGCATCAGCTAAAGAAAGAAATCTTGGTTGATTTAGTTCGTCACGATCGCATGTCTTGAGCACGGCGTCAGTCCGACATTTTGTTGAGCGAGCGAGGAGAGAAGTCAGGCAAACACTTGGACAGTGACCCAACCAAAACGTTCAAATAAAGGACTGCTTCATGACGTAGATGGGGTTTCTAGCTATGAATAGAATCTAGAGAGCTTCCCCAGGCTAAAGCTACCACTATTTTTGCCAATGAAGTGAATGCAAACCAGGGAAAAGTCAGAATATTTCGATGACGAGTTATCTCGTCATGCAGGCAGCGAAGCATACATGCTTGCCATGATGAGTTATCTCGTCATGCAGGCAGCCTAGGGGTTAAAAGGAGGTTAAGGAGGCCAATGAGTGGTGTGAGAGTAATGTCTCTGAAATGGCGCAGATGATGAGGCAGCAAAAAATAAATAAATAAATAAATAAATAAATTATCATAAAGCAATGAAATGACAATGTGGGCTGCTTAAAATAGAATTGCTCCGTTTCTGCAACGTTTCTACCACACAACTTTTGGTTCAACAAACACTCATTTCTGATGGTGAACAAAAGTATGATTGTTATATACTTGTAATCACCCACCCTCATCTCCTCCCACATCCCTCCACTGTCAGCGTTTTTGGTTTTGTTGTGCAGCGGGAATCTCATCTGAGTCATGAAGGCTTTGCCTCTTGTCATTGTCTGATTCTGACTGACAAGATTGTGAAAAAAAACACCCCAACTAAATTGTGAGAAAAAAACTCAACTAAATGAGAATGCAAGACCAGCTGATTCAAGATTTCTTTTGTGTGCATGGAGGAAAGAGAGATGTTAGTGTATGAAATACCTCTGGTGAGATGAAGACACTTGCCACAGCATACAAAGCTTGTTCAGGCCAGGGGAAAAACCAGTCAATGCTGGCATTGTTGACGAGACCTGTTAAAAAAAACCCACCACCACATGGTCATTGTCAGCTATCTAAAAATGCAACACAAATGTAAGGAGGCAAGCTTTTAACCCTTTCGCTGCCAGGAAAATAAGATTTAAGTGAAATCTATTTGCCAGGGTTTTTTCCCAAAAAACGGGTATAAATTTTCCAAAAATTCTGTGCTCTTTGTTATTGGAGAAAGACCCATAAAAGTATATATTTTCTGAAAGGTAAATGAATAAAGAATACAAAACACATGCTGTTTTCCCATTTTATATATTTTTAGTGACATGCTGTTGTTTTGAAATCAGTGTTTTGTTTTTTGTCACATTTTCAACTTGTTCATTACAAACATTAGTCAGGTAATTTGCACAAAAACATCATATTTTCTGGACAAATGGATATCTGCAAACACAAAATCATACTAGAACAACCACAATATGTATATATTTTTTAAGAGATAGATACAAAATACATTGTGACTTCTCCAAGTGATAAGATGGATGTGAGGCCACGCCCCCTCAGTCTCCACCCTCCCCCCTCCTCCTCACCCCTCTCACACGGTCACTTGATTCAGTTCTCATCAGACCGCGTTGGCTGCGTGCCAAGAATATCGCTCTGCTGCGAATTCGGTCATCTGTCGTCTGCTAACATCTGTACAGCCGGCATCACTCACTGACAGTCGCATCTTGGCCACTCTCTTGATTACTCCCTTTATTTTCTATCAGATCGTCCTATAAATGTTCATCTCTATCTTCTCCTTCGAATTTACGCTTCAATTCTTTCTGAGCATCAGCTAAAGAAAGAAATCATGGTTGATTTAGTTCATCACGATCGCATGTCTTGAGCACGGCGTCAGTCCGACATTTTGTTGAGCGAGCGAGGAGAGAAGTCAGGCAAACACTTGGACAGTGACCCAACCAAAACATTCAAATAAAGGACTGCTTCATGACGTAGATGGGGTTTCTAGCTATGAATAGAATCTAGAGAGCTTCCCCAGGCTAAAGCTACCACTATTTTTGCCAAGGAAGTGAATGCAAACCAGGGAAAAGTCAGAATATTTCGATGACGAGTTATCTCATCATGCAGGCAGCGAAGCATACATGCTTGCCATGACGAGTTATCTCGTCATGCAGGCAGCCTAGGGGTTAATTCTTCTGCTGTACGAACCTGAAATTCACAGTATTTTTCATTCTGTTATGGTCCTTTTATCACATATTTGAAACAAATCTAAAACCATTCCTTTTCAAGCAGTCTCTATATAACCAGGGCACTCCATCCCATATAAAGAAGGTGGCAGAAAGGTAAAATGTTGTCCATTTGCCAAAACAGTGTCTGTGAGGGTCTGAATTCAGTTCCTACTCTTGCCCTTTTTCCTAAATTTGACTGGAAAGTCAAACTGGCCAGCAAGTCATTAGGACAAGATAATAAATCAAGGTCATGTGTGCAGCATGCACGATGCACTGAAAAAGAATCCAAGGCAATAGAAGGGTTGTCCTCTGGCATACATCTGTAAAAGAAATCCATTCTGATAGGTACACAAATTTATATGTGCATGCTCTCAAGGTCTAAGTGTGTTCAGTTAGGCTACTGGCCAAGCATCTGCTTAGTAGATGTGGTGTGGCGTATATGGATTTTTCTAAATGCAGTGACGCTTGCTTAAGAAACTGAAACTCCATCTCATATGCTGTATTCTATGGATCCTTCCGTGTGTGTGTGTGTGTGTGTGTGTGTGTGTGTGTGTGTGTGTGTGTATGTGTGTGTGTGTGTGAGAGAGAGAGAGACAGACAGACAGACAGACAGACAGACAGACGGAGACAGAGAGAGACAGAGAGAGAGAGAGAGTGAGTGAATGAGTGTGTGTGTGTGTGTGTGTCTGTGTGTGTTTGTGTGTTGTGTTTTTTTGTTGCTTATTTATTTTTAGTCTGTTCATCTAAGATGATGATATTAGACTCAGTTGTGGTTTTTGTCTGATGTAATAATGTATAGTATTTTGTATTTATTTAGTATTTATTTTTTAGTATGTTCAAAAGTGTTATATAGATATGTTCTTGTTGAATCTCTCTTTGTCTCACACATATAAATACACACAAACAGACACACGCAACACAATTCAAACAGTTTCAAAAACAACACACACCTATTTAGTAATTGGCATATTTCCCTCATTCAAATGTAAAAAAAAACAAAAAAAAACTTTTTTTTGTTAAATCAGACCTGGAAAGTTCCTGCAGCGTGTGCGGAGAGTATCACCAACAGGAGACATGGCCAGGACAATGTGCAGGTTGTTGGCACACTTGTTCACAAAGAACTGCCAGATGCTTTCACGAGCATGTGGTGTTCCAGCAGCTATGGCTTCATTGCGAATCTGAAACCAACATACCACAGCAGTGAGGAACAATATATAATGCAGAAAACAGAAATAGATCACTTCTACATAGGCTACAACAAATTAACACTTTAGCAAATGTATGCTGATTTTTATTATCATAAGGAGAACAGGTGATTATTAATCTGTAGTTGTAATAATGTTATCAGTGAGAAAGTATTCATCAAGGTTCTATTCACAGAGGTATTAGTCAGGTCCGGTCATTAGATCTGCTACTGGTAACCTGTAATCCAGTACAACCTGTTCAGGGTCAGGGTGCCGGCGACTAAACCAGCACTCTCACCGCTCCCTTCTGGGACTGGTGAGGCGGGTGGCTAGACACCCTTATGGAATTAAAAACGAGATCCATAAAAGGGCATCGGCTCAGGAGAGCCACGGATGGCCATCTAGCTCCACCCTGCTGTGTGCATGCCACACGCAGTTGGCCCCCGGGGTGTGTCTACCCATGCATGTGAAGTCTGAATCCGGCAGAATCTGCGGAAGAAACCTATCGGTTCAACGGAGAGGAAGGCGGTTACAGCAATGCACTGTGGAGTGCAGAGAGCAAGATGAGACACCGAAAGGATATCTTGGTCATCCACTGCATCCATGCTCATCCTCCAGTCGTCTCGACTTAGTCTTGCCACTGGAAATTGGTGAACCCGGACGAGAGAGTGAGGTCGACGTTGCGTAACTCCTCTTCACTTTAAACAAACTCATCGCGCAAGTCATCAGTCATCCTTAATGACCTTTCATCCTTCATCCTTTCATCACCCCAAAGTCCTGTGGCGACAGGCGAGCGACGAAACGACAGGTGTGGGTACACTGGCAGTCGCAGCTGCAGACCTGCATGCAGGCGGCTCAGGCCATAGGGTCGTTCTTCATCGACAGGAGCAGCGATGGAGCTCGGCAGCTGTCTGAGCGTCTGAGCAGCCCTCTTTAGGAATGCACTGCTCACCTCCCTGGCATGAGGAAGGGGCTAGAAAAGGTGCCCTAAAAATTGCCTGCTCCATATCACCCTGGCCAGCATACCGCGGCTGGCGGGGACCCTACATCAGCAGTCAAAACAAAGAGAAAGAAAAGAAAAAAACAAGGATTGTTCCTCTCACCAGTGGTGCTTGGAACATAAGGACTCTCCTGGACAGAGATAACGTGGACAGACCCCAAAGGAGAACGGCACTAGTTGCATCCGAACTCGCCAGATACAACATCGACATCGCAGCCTTGAGTGAGACTCGGCTTGCAGGCGAAGGCGAGCTCTGTGAACGGGGATCTGGTTACACCTTCTTCTGGAGTGGACGAGGAAGTGAAGAGCGACGTGAGGCTGGCGTTGGTTTTGCAGTAAAAACAGCACTTGTCAGCAGGCTAGCTGGAATCCCAAAGGGAGTCAATGATAGGCTTATGACCGTGAAACTCCCACTGGCATCTGGCCAGAAGCACCTCACCATTGTCAGTGCCTACGCCCCAACCATGACCAACCCGGATGAAGTGAAGGCGAAGTTCTACGAGGACCTTCACTCTGTCATTGCTGCTATCCTGAAAGCAGACAAGCTCATCATTCTTGGGGACTTCAATGCTAGAGTTGGCTCTGACTACATCTCCTGGGATGGAGTGATTGGAAAGCACGGCATGGGGCACTGCAACTCAAATGGATTGCTTTTGCTTCAGACCTGTGCAGAGCACAAACTGCTGATAACCAACACAGTTTTCTGCCTCCCTACCCGTAACAGGACGTCATGGATGCACCCTTGCTCAAAGCATTGGCATCTCATCGATTACGTCATCGTCAGGAAAAGGGATAGGCATGATGTACGTGTGACAAAGACCATGTGCGGTGCCGAGTGTTGGACAGACCATCACCTTGTAGTCTCAAAGCTGAATATTCAAATCCAACCCAAGAGATGCCCCCAAGGCCAGAAGGCTCCAAAATGGCTCAACATTGCTAAGCTGAAAAACATCACCATCAAACAGACCTTTGTGGAGCTGCTGGAAGATCGTCTGGAATCCGCCTCTCTGGACAACCAGAATGTGGAGTCTGACTGGAGGACCCTGCGCGAGCTGATCTATAGTACAGCTTCAGAGACCCTGGGACCCATGACCAGAAAGCACAAAGACTGGTTTGATGAAAACTGTGATGAAATCAAGCAGCTTCTGGATGAGAAACGCCGTCTGCATCAAGCCTACCTGAGCAACCCAAAGTCCACATCAAAAAAGGATGCATACAATGCCATCCGCAGGACTGTTCAGCAAAAGTTACGTCAGATGCAGGATAAGTGGCTGAGTGACAAAGCTGATGAGATCCAGGGATATGCTGACAGGCACGATATGAAGAGGTTCTATGATGCCTTAAAAGAAATCTACGGCCCCACATCCTCAGGATCATCCCCCCTCCTCAGTGCAGATGGGAATACCTTGATCACTGAGAAGGAGAAAATTCTCGAACGCTGGGCTGAGCACTTTAACAGTGTCCTAAATCACCCTTCCTCCATAAATGATGAAGCCATAGACCGTCTCCCACAAGTCCCCATCAACGAAGCACTGGACGATCCGCCAACACTTCTTGAGACCCAGGAAGCAATCCATCTGCTATCCAGTGGAAAAGCACCTGGCTCAGACTCCATACCAGCAGAGGTCTACAAGCATGGAGGCACTGTGCTGACTGAGAAGCTCCATCAGCTGTACTCACTCATGTGGAAAGAAGAGACGATCCCCCAGGATTTCAAAGATGCATCTATCATTCACTTGTACAAGCAAAAGGGGAACCAGCAAGCCTGTGATAACCATCGGGGCATTTCCTTGCTCTCCATCGCAGGCAAGATACTTGCCAGGATCCTACTAAACCGCCTCACAGCACACCTTGACCAAGGTCATTTGCCTGAGAGCCAATGTGGATTCCGGAAAGAGCGCGGAACCACCGACATGGTGTTTGCTGCAAGGCAGCTGCAAGAGAAATGTCAGGAGCAAAATACTGATCTGTTCTCCACCTATGTCAGCCTTCGACACTGTGAGTAGAGAGGGACTGTGGAAAATCATGGCCAATTACGGATGCCCTCAGAAATTTATTGCTTTGGTCAGCCAATTCCATGAAGGCATGCAGGCTGGAGTCCAGGGCAATGGAGAAACATCTGCTCCTTTTCCTGTCACAAATGGTGTCAAGCAAGGCTGTGTCCTGGCTCCAACACTGTTCAGCCTCATGTTCTCTGCAATGCTTACTGATGCCTTCAGAGATGGCGATGTTGGAATCGGCCTAAAGTACCGAACAGAGGGCAAGCTGTTTAACCTCAGAAGGCTTCAAGCAAAAACGAAGGTCATGACAGACATCATCAGAGACTTTTTGTTTGCTGATGATTGTGCCCTCAAAGCTGGATCTGAAGCTGACATGCAACTCAGTGTTGACAAGTTTGCCACTGCCAGCAGGAACTTCGGCCTTACCATCAGCACGAGGAAAACTGAAGTTCTCTATCAGCCAGCACCAGGGAAACCCCACGTTGAGCCCAACATCACAGTCAACGGTCAAAGACTCAGTGCAGTGGAGCGGTTCACATACCTTGGCAGCACACTGTCATGAAATGCGACCATTGATGATGAAGCGAACGTCAGGATTGCAAGAGCAAGCGCAACCTTTGGCAGACTCAGTGCAAATGTCTGGAACAGAAGAGGAATTGGTCTTGAGACCAAGCTAAAGGTCTACAGAGCAGTAGTTCTCCCCACACTACTGTATGCCTGCGAAACTTGGACAGTGTACCAACGACACACCAAAAAGCTGAACCACTTCCACACAACATGTCTCAGGAAGCTACTGAACATCAAGTGGCAAGACAGGACCCCAGACACAGAGGTGCTTGCAAAAGCCACCCTTCCCAGCATCTTCACCATCCTGATGCAGTCCCAGCTTCACTGGGCTGGACACGTGGTGCGCATGCCAGACCATCGGCTGCCCAAAAGGCTCTTCTATGGCGAGCTGCAACAAGTGAAGAGATCACACGGAGGGCAGAAGAAGCGCTTCAGAGATACTCTGAAAGTCTCTCTGAAAGTGTTTGATATCAACCCTGACTCCTGGGAGGAATCTGCAATGGACCATGACAAATGGCACGCTGCTGTGCACAAAGGCGCCAAGTTGTGCGAGGCCAACAGGACTGCTGCAGCTGTTCAGAAGAGGCAGGCCAGAAAGTCACAGGCAAACAAGCTCCCTGACAATGATATGCCTGTCTTTGTCTGCCCCAACTGTCAGCGAACATATGCACATTCACAGATAGATTCATGAACATCCCCCCCCCCCCCCCACCACCACCCTCCCACCATCCCCTTGCTGGATGACAACGATGGTCATCATCGATCTCGATGGACACACACCACCACCACCACCACCATTCACAGAGGTTATTTGACACGGCAGACCAACATTCTTCTTTATCAGATGGAAAGATAGATATATTCACAGATACAGATAAATAGATAGGTAAACAGATAGACAGATCAAACAGTAATTTAATGACCAATATGTCACTTATGGTAAGACAATAACACATCTGCCACATGACATTCAATTAATAATTGATTTCTTAACCAGAAGGAAGGCTGCCCTCTCTGTTCTGAAAAATGCATTATGTACGTGTCTTTTGTGTGTGCCAAAAAAAGGGTGCCTTTGTAGGACTGAGACAAACAAATCTATGACAAAAAACAGAGAGAACAGGAAAAAAAATATAAAGATAAACATAAATCGTGCATGGAGTAGAAATCTAAAGAAAGAATGAATATTGCAAATGAAAAACAAATAAACAGTAACTAACCGATCCAATGATTGCCTCTTTCTCATCATCAGGATAGAGTGCAGGGACCATTCCTGAAGTCAGCATGTTGTTGATCAATTCCAGGAAACCTGGTGAAAGAAAAACAACAATAGGTGATGTTTCTTGACTCTTGTTTCTTGAGAAAGAAAGTGATCTGATGCAGAGTCTGTAACAGTCATTCTCACAGCCCTTCAACTCCATCTCAAAAGTTGTTCTGTTGATTTGTTCAGCAGAGTGAGACCACCAGGACAAACTAATTTATCCCTTGCTTTGGCTGCAAACACTTCACCTCTCTTTTAAGCCATCAACACAACACCCTTTGGATTCATTTGCACTAATCTTTTTTTTTTTTTAATTCATTCTGTAAATAACAAAACTGACACACAACACCATACAGGAATCAATTTTTTTTAAATTCATTCTGTAAATAACAAAACTGACACACAACAACATACAGGAATCAAATAAGCATAAATCATTTTGATTCATAATAAACAGATATATATCTTACTTGGACAGCCATATACATTTTTTCTTGCGCCTCTTTTATTTCAATTCAGTTTTGGGACCAAACGTTTCTTTTTCAATGTCCTTCAGCATTTACTCTGAGCTTGATAAAAACAACAAAAATAACTCAAAGATGGGGCTGACTACGAGAAAAAATGAAGGGGAAAAAACGAAACAAGTCAGCACAAAAATACATACATACACAAAAGTAAACTACATAAATATCTTTTCATTCTGAAAGAGACAACATTCATTTTTCACACTGTAACATGAAATTTTTTTTTTCTTATCAATGATTTTATTGTCTATCACACTTTTTTCTGATATTCTATGACAAGATTGTCACCTGTCTGGAAAATCATTTGTATGAAATGAAATACAGTGATGTCAACTACCTCAATGCAAATCCAAGAAGAAGTGTGAAAGAAACTTGCCTTCCTCCACAACATGTTGGTCAGTGAAGAGGAACACCATTTTCTTGTTTTCCATGCCCAGCTTGTTGTAGAGAATTTTGAGATCATCACGGAAAGAGTTCTCATTGTAGCCACGACTCAGCATGATCTCAAATACTTCACAACCAGCAGCATAAGAAGCCAGTCGACAGAGGGACTGTTTGCCTGATCCCCCAACACCAACAAGGAGAGCATGACCACGATCCATGCGAAGAACACGGTGGATGCGAGTCAAGTGTTCCAGGGCATCATCAAAGAGTACCAGGTTCATGGGCGTGTGGTTTTCATTGTAGTCTTCCAGGATCTGCACAACACCATCACTAATGACACTTGCTCTCCTCATAAAGAAATCATGGAGGATGCAATGATACAGCATTGTAAGCACACACACACTCACCTATAGAGCTAACAGATCAGTTGAAGATGCCATTAGCATAGGTCTCTACCATGTCCTCAGACATCTCAAAAATCCTAACAGCTATGCCAGGATCCTTTTCATTGACTACAGCTCTGCGTTCAACACAATAGTGCCATCAAAACTATATTTTAAACTGAAAGACCTCTCGCTGCCTGAATCAATTTGTGCATGGATCCTAAATTTTCTAAAATGCAGACCGCAAGTTGTTAAAGTTGGTGACCTCACTTCCTCCACATGCATTCTCAACATAGGCACCCCACAGGGATGTGTTCTATACCCACTGTTGTACTGTGCAATTCAAAATGAATGTAACACCATGGTCAAGTCTGCCGACGATACAACTCTAGAAGGGCTGATTACGAACAGTGATGAGTCAAAATATAGGGAAGAAGTACATGAACTTGTCAGCTGGTGTGATCAAAACAACTTAGAACTCAACGTATCAAAAACCAAAGAATTAATTCTAGATTTCAGGAAGACCAGATCTGACCCCTTACCACTTGTCATTGAAGACAAGCAAGTAGAGATCATCAGCAACTTTAAATTTCTCAGACTGATCATTTCCAACGATTTGAAATGGGAGAAAAATACGGAAAAAATTGTTAAGAAAGCACAACAGCGCCTGTACTTTCTTCGGTGTCTCAAAAAGTTCGGAATTAAAAAAGAAATCATGGTTGATTTCTACCAAGTAGTCAATGAAAGTGTGCTAACCTTTGCTATTACTGTTTGGTACAGAAACATTTCCAAGGCAGAAGTTGCAGCCCTTAAAAGAATCGTAAAAACTGCCACCAAAATTACCGGGGCTGATCTACCTTCTCTAGAAGACATATATTATAAGCGGCTATTCAAAAAAGCAAAATCAATCAGTCAGGATGAATCACATCCAGCTTTTGGGATTTTCAAGATGCTCCCCTCTGGTCGACGGTACAGAAGTATAAGGATGAAAACCAATCGCTTAGCCAATAGCTTTTTCCCCAAAGCAGTCAATGCCCTGTCTCTCGAACAAATCCAGTGTGATAAATAGAATTGTGCAACCAACAACCATCTACCTGAATATCTAGTCATCAGCCCCATCCACATGTAATATGCAGCTTCTGTTCAAGCGTGTGTGTGTGCGTGTGTGTGTGTGTGTGTGTGTGTGTGCATGTACGTGCATGTGTGTGTGTGTGTGTGTGTGCGTGCGTGTGCGTGCATGTGTGTGTGTGTGTGTGTGTGTGTGTGTGTGTGTGTGTGCAGTGCATGCATGCGTGAGTATGCACAAGTTTTTATATTGATATGCACTTGTATGTATCTTATTTCTACTGTATCTGTGCTTGTGTATGATTTTCGATTTATGTTCGTATCTTGTTATGTACTATCCCCCCCCAATATTCCTTGTGACCCTGGTACACTTCGTAATAAAGACATATTCAATTCTATTCTATTCTATATGCATGCACACACATACACAAAGCCACTGAGTGTTGCAGGAAGATCCATAGGACCAAAAAGGGCTGTACGAAGAATCTGATGAATGCTCAGCAGCACACTGCACCAGCAGGTAAGTAAACACTCATGCATTCACATATGTATGCACACACATACACAAAGCCACTGAGTGTGGCATGAAGATCCACAGGACCAAAAAGGGCTGCACAAAGGATCTGACGAATGTTCAGCAGCGCACTGCACAAGCAGATAAGATGCTGGAAAACCAAGGCCAAGAATCAAACCACAGTGCCAAGGACATCCACACTAATAATTCAGACAAATCATTTGTACAAGATCTTGAAGCCAAATGCCACCTGCAAGTGCAAAAATGGAATGGGAAGAGTCAGACCAGAAAATAGTCCAAAAACTTGATGTGCTGTTAGGAAAGAGCACCTTGGAACACAAGTTAGCACCTACAGAGATACTGTGTACACAACCTGTCGGGAAACCTATGGAGTGAAAGAACCAAAGACAAGAACACCTCCTGAAAAACCCAGGCAACAACAAGAAATAGACAACATCTGAAATGCAAAAAGAAAGCTCACGAAAAGGATGAAGACTGCTTCAGAATTTGAGAAGCAGAGCCTACAGAAAGACCTGAAAGCAAAGCACAGTGCCATCAGTAAAGCAGAATCAGCAAGGAGGAAAAGGAGCAAAAAGAAGAAGACAAAATCTTGACTGCTTCTTCTGAGACCCCTTTCGGTTTGCCAGGAAACTGTTCCAGCAGCGCAAATCAGGGACGCTCACAGTGGACAAAGAAATACTTGAACAGCATCTAAGAAAAACATGTTCTGATCCGCAAAGCAAGAAACCACTAGATCTCAAGGGTTTGGTTCATCCCAGGAAACCAGAGAAGAAGTTCAGCGATAAACCACCAACTCTTGAGGAAGTACAGAAAGTGGTCAAGAAAGCCAGGGGCAAATCATCACCAGGGCCAAACGGAATACCATACTTGCTGTGCAAGAAATGTCCTAAAGTCCTAGAGTGACTCCACAGAGTGATAAGATCAGATTGGAGGAACCTGAAGATCAACGACCAGTGGATGATAGCTGATAGCGTGTACATCCCGAAAGAGCGGAATTCAAGTACCATCAGCCAGTTCAGACCAATTTCGCTCCTGAATGTTGAAGGAAAAATCTTCTCTGTCATGGCTGCAAGACTGACAAAATACCTCACAGAATATGAGTACCTGAATATGTCAGTCAAAAAAGGCGGCATCCTAGGAGTTCCCAGCTGTGCAGAACATGCCACAATGATTTGGGATGCAATCCAAAGAGCAAAGACAGAGAAAAAGAACCTGGACGTGGTATTGCTTGATCTTGCAAATGCCTACAGATCAGTTCCTCATGAGATGATCCAACTGGCTCTTAAGATGCACCATATACCAACAAACATCAGGGAAATGCTGAAGAAGAACTTCCATGGCTTCTCAATGCAGTTCACCACCAAGGAATATACGACAGATTGGATCAATCTTGAAGTTGGCATAGCCATGGGCTGTGCACTTTCTCCAATCCTGTTCGTGCTGGCAATGGAAGTGCTCTTGAAGGCTTCAGTGAAGGGCACAGATCGAGCTGACCTCGGCAACAGATACCAGATACCACCTTTGAAAGCTTTCATGACACAACAGTCCTTTCAACAAAAGAAGATGACACCCGTGAAATACTGAAGTGGTTTGACAAGGCAGGTGCTTCAGCCAGGATGAACTTCAAACCAAAGAAATCACAGAGCCTCTCAATATGTAAAGGAAAGGCAGCTGAAATGGTCACATTCGCTGCAGCCAACCAAGCCATTCCAACAGTGTCAGATGACCCAGTCAAGAGCACTGGAAGATGGTATGGTGAGTCCCTGAAAGATACAAAAAGAGGAAAGGAAACCAAGCAGATAGCAGAAGAAGGCCTGCACATCATATACCAGTGTGGCCTTCCTGGCAAATACAAAGTGTGGTGCCTAGAGTCTATGCTGATACCAAAGCTCCTGTGGCCTCTCCTGATATATCATATCAGCTGTAACACAGTCAAGTCGATTGAGGCAAAGATCAACAAGCACACATGCAAATGGCTTGGTGTCCCACCTGGTCTCACTGACATGGCACTCTAGTAGTGTCACCAAGCAAAGCTGAGACTACCTCTGAAGTCCCTTGTCAAAGAATACAAGGTCAGGAAGGCAAGACTTCTCAGCATGCTTGAAGACTCACGAGACATTGTTGTGAGATCCAACCAACCCAAGCTGAAGACTGGCAGAAAATGTAAAGTCAGGGAGGCAGTCAGTACAGCGAAAGAAAGTCTCAAGACAAAGGAAATAATAGGACACACCCAAACCAACAGACAAGGCAATGGGGAAAGCAAAAAGAGACATGATCATACAGGAGATCAAGAAGGAAGAGAATGATAAAAGAGTCCAGAGAGCAGTCCAGCAAGGCCAGCAGGGGCAGTGGACAACATGGGAAAATGCACTCCAAAGGAGCCTCAGCTGGAACATGGCCCCTCTGAGGATCAGCTTCACCCTGAGATCTGTGTACAAACTTGTTCCCACGAATACAAACTTGGTGAAATGGGGGAAAGCAGAGGACCCTGTGTGCCCACTCTGCCATGGCAAACAAACAGTGGAACATGTCCTCAGCTCATGCAAAGCGGCATTAGGCCAAGGATGGTACACATGGAGGCACAACCAAGTGCTAAAAGAAATTGCACATGTGGAGAGCACTGTCCAAGGAGCACCAACACCACACTTTGTCTTGTTACAAAGGGTTATAAGTCTGCCTGTATTGCCTGTGAACTTTGACCATGAGTTGTATCTCTCAACACATGAATGAGAATTAACAAGGCCCATGGAATAACAAACTTGTGTTTCGAACCCTACTTTCAGATCTGTTTTGTTTATTATGTTTTGGTTGCTTTTTTCTGTTCTTTGGTGAAGTATTAACTTACATGTGTGAACTGTGTAGAATGAAAGCTACAAATGCTACAGTGATCACTTTACAACACACATACCAAAGTTTTACAACCATCCATTCAGAAACAACATTTTACTAATTACTTTTTTGAATTAACCCTCTTTCTGTTTTTGCCACTTGAAAATTACTTGGTCTGGAAAATGAGGTTACTTAGTTTTACTTGGGACAAAATGGATTAATCTCAATGAAATTAAAAGAAAAGAACTTGAAATAGAAATAATGATTGAAAAAATGTTTCAAATTATGAAATGAATGACCTCTTGGAAAAGAGCTTTGGTGGCCTCATAGTCCTGCACATCTTCATAAAGCCGTGGTTCTGCTTCCTCCAGGGCTGTGCGGAAGTCACCAAACAGAATGGGGTTGCGGTCCACAAACTCCACATGTGGCTTGAAGTTTTCCTCCAGGAGCCCCCTCAGAGTTTTCTGCACACGCCAAACAATCTACACATATCAATCATGACAATGGACACTCCTCTGAGTTTTCTACACATATCAATCATGACGATGGGCACTCCCCTGAGTTTTCTACACACATCAATCATGACAATGGACACTCCCCGGAGTTTCCTACACACATCAATCATGACGATGGGCACTCCCCTGAGTTTTCTACACACATCAATCATGACAATGGACACTCCCCGGAGTTTTCTACACACATCAATCATGACAATGGACACTCCCCGGAGTTTTCTACACACATTAATCATGACAATGGACACTCCCCTGAGTTTCCTACACACATTAATCATGACAATGGGCACTCCTCTTAGTTTTCTACACACATTAATCATGACAATGGGCACTCCTCTTAGTTTTCTACACACATTAATCATGACAATGGACACTCCCCTGAGTTTCCTACACACATTAATCATGACAATGGGCACCCCTTGGAGTTATCTACACACATCAATCATGACAATGCACATC
The DNA here is from genome assembly GCF_041734735.1 of Babylonia areolata. Taxonomy (NCBI): domain Eukaryota; kingdom Metazoa; phylum Mollusca; class Gastropoda; order Neogastropoda; family Buccinidae; genus Babylonia; species Babylonia areolata. The sequence continues at coordinate 24,984,536 of NC_134887.1, forward strand.
CCTAATGGCCAGCCTGGACTTAGCTGCCATATTTGCTGACCTAAACTAATGGTATTTGCCACAAAAATACACTTATTGGTAGAACTTTCATTCTTTCCCTTGTGAAACTACTTTTTACCTTTTGCAGATGAAACTTTAAAAAATTCTTCTGACTGAAAAATTTGTGTTTAAAAAAGAGAGAGAAAAGACAATATGGGGGACTCACACTGATGTATTCTTTGTCTGTATCATTGATGAGTCTGTCACTGATGACTCGCATAGCTTCATTTCGCCACAGGCGCAGGAACTGCTCTGGTTTGGAGAAGCGGTCAGGAGTGGACAGGCAGAGGCCATTGTAGATGCGAGACAGGTCACGCAGGTTGAAGATGTAATGGAATTTGGATGGTGTGGGTGGCAAATCTTTCACTGTCATGCTAAACAAATACAAACCACAATAATGTAATCAAATTAATTCAAGCAATGGAGGTTCATGGCTAATATATCATAAAGAAATGGAATGATTAAGTGTGAAGGATAAAGTTTCTGTTGGTCAGCAGATTACAATGAATGTTAGTTTATCTTAATTCAGGACTAACCAATAGATAAAAAACACATGAACGAATTCACAGCAACAAAGGAAAAGTTCATGGCAATTTTTCAAATAAAACTCTATTTAGATAGATAACCAAACACACACATGCAGAAGAGGGGACATAAGATTGAAGCAACACACTCTCCCTGGAGAAAGTTGTCCAAAACTGACACCAAGCTGTGCACCAACAAACAACATACAATACAAAACAATACTATATAAATGCGCCAGTTTCAATTATAATTATGCCATTCTCAAATACAAATGCTCAGTTTCACTCTGCAGGAGATATGAATACTCAGAACATTCATCTCACAATTCTCAGAGGGTCTGTCTCACCTGTACAGCTCCATGGTCATTTTGGTGATAGTGGATGCCAGATTTTGAACTTCATTGGGGAATGGGGTCAAATGTCCTGTGAGGATTGAATTGTAGATCTTGAACAATGATTCATCATCGGGGAAGGTCATGTTGAATACGGAAAAGAGAGAGACAAAGCGAGGGTCTGTTTCATTGCGTCCACCACCGGCCTTGCCCATGGCCGCAATGTAGCCGATGTCCTTCATGTTCTTCCAGTTGAGGTCCTTGCCACGGTCATAGACACCACCACGTTCCAGCAGCAGCTTCAACAGTGCAATGGGCTGCTGTGTGCCATATGTGTCCACCTGTACATACACTTCAGTATCTAGGGACTGCCTTCACTCTGCATCTCATCAAGGATGTTAGAACACAAACCAAATTTGAAATTATTCTGATGACAGTGCCAAAAACAAAAACAAAACACTGACTCTTGCAGGATCATCCCCCTTCAAAAACAAATGACAGTTCCATGGCCAGTCAAATGATCTGTTATAAGGTGAGCCACTTAATCATCACTTATACAGTCTTTATCCACACTTTCACAAAAGTCTCAACTAAAAGTGATCTTGAAACTGGACAAATTTCACTGAAATAAAACAAAATCAAAAGCTAAGTGTCCTTTTTTTTTTTTTTTTTAGATCAGAATGAAAAAATCAAAACAAAAATCAAAAAGGATCACAATGGTTGCAGTGGTCAATCTTTTTTTTTTTTTTCTTTTTTTTTAATGGTTAGAGCTTTGGATTCTTGTCGGAGTTTGATCCTCCATCACACTTGGTGGGTAAAGGGTGGAGATTTGTCCAACCTCCCAGGGCAACATATGTGCAGATCTGCTAGTGCCTGAACCCCCTTCATGTGTACAGCATGCAGAAGATCAATTATGCAGGTTAAAGATCATGTGATCCATGTCAGTGTTAGGTGGGCTATGAAAACAAGAACATACCCAGAACACAGACCTCTGAAAATAGAGTATGGCTGCCTGCATGGTGGGGTAAATAAAGCAAAAAGGTCATACACATAAAATGTTACATGTGTGTGTGTGTGTGTGTGTGTGTGTGTGTTGTGTGTGTGTGTGTGTCTGTCTGTGTGTGTGTGTGTGACTGAAACCTGATTGAATGATACAAGAAACAAATGATTAGTGCCCAGTGGTAGCTGTCAGCTCTACCCAGGTAAGCAGCCTGTTGTGCAAATGACTACATGTTTGTAAAGCACTTAGAGCTTAGTCTCTGACAGAGGATAGGCCCTAAGTAAGTATCCATATCATCATCACATCAGTTTCAAAATATTTCAGCCACATAATAATTTTTAGATTATCACATAATATAATTCTGTCATATTAAAATTAAAAAAGAAGTGACATAATCTGTCAAGCTTTCTGACCTGAGGCATGTTCATGTCATCCACAAAGATGATGAGTCGTTTGCCAGGGGGGGGTCCATATGTATCCTTTGTGCGTTTCTCCACGTTGGCCTCTAGGTTGCGCTGTACATCCAGGGATGTGGTGCGACTGGAGAAATTCATGTTCAGCAACAACTGGAAAATGAAACATAATTCGGGTGTCTTTTTTCTTTCTTTTTTTACACAGCTGTCATTTCACCTTAGCATGTGCTGTCGATCTACTGAATATTTGTTAATAACAGGTGAGTTTAAAGACCTATTGGCTTTCACCCTTAAGGTAAAGTTGTTCAAAGCTGTAGTCTTGAAGGTTTCACTGCAATAGTCAATATAGTGTTTGTTGCATTGGTTTGAAGTATTGTGAGATTTTAGTTTGTTGAGGAGACTGATTACTATTAACTCACTCAGTGCGGCCAGTCCTCTCTTCTCCTCTACACAGACCCTTCAGATGTCCAGTGGGTGTCTGAATGACCCAACCTATAGCTTCCGTCATCAGAAATGTGGTATTCCTTTCACCTCTTCAGTATAAGAGCCTTCCACTTGCAATATTTTGATGATGGTAATTGGGGTGAAACACTGTTAACGTCGTCTCTTTCGCCGTTCATATGGAGAGAGTTAAAGGAAGAAGTTGAAATGAATTCAGAGCTGTCTACAGGGACACCTGACAGCCAGCCTTCATGCTCTGCTGATGAACAGCATGTTCCACGACACCAGAATACCACCAGCAAAAGAAGTAACTGAACCATCCCCTGCCCTCGTGCAGCCATTGCTTGGCATAGGTTTAGCTCTGTTGGTGCAAACTACTGGAGAGAAATGACCAGGACCCAGCCACCCTCAGTGCAGTGCAGCCATACAAGAGGTGAAAAGTGCAAGCTGTCAACACTGGCAAGGAAGAAATTTGGTGCTCTCCCAAGGCATCAAGTCAGCCCAGTTTGAAAGCCATGGGGAGACAGTGTTTGTGACTTTGGCCATCCCATCCACTGGACAGCCACAAACCAGCCACACCTGGCGTCCTCTGGCTGCAGTCACCACTACCACTCCCAAAGACATTGTTCCTCAGCCCAGTCAACAGGGCCTGTGAATATCAAATTTCGTTCTATTGTTGTTGTTGTTGTTTTAAATATGTTCTAGTTTAATCAAATCAAAAAAGACAATGATGCCAAAAGTCTCACCTCTTGTGTTTAATGAATAAATAAACTTTTTTATCATCTCAAGAATAAGGTCAATGACACAGATAACATTTATTTCTTAATATTTGGTCACAAATGTAAACTTTTCTGTCTTCTTATGGTTTGGTCCTTTAGAGACAAAAGCATTTAATCAATTTCTTAATATTTGGTCACAAATGTAAACTTTTCTGTCTTCTTATGGTTTGGTCCTCAAGAGACAAAAGCATTTAATCAATCAGATAATTGTAAGGTTTTTTCTCTAGATATACATTGATACATCCCCTTCTCCACTAATAAGTAATGTGAAATCACAAAAATTTACAACAGTAAGCAACTCACTTCAGAGGAAGCAAAAAATGGAATCTAACCTGGAAAATGTGGTACATGAGAGTGTAAATCCATGCATGGCAATAGAGTAATCAATGCATGCAATCAGTGTCCATGCTGAAATCACAAACAGCTGACTCACATGAGCTTCTGGATCCATCTGGCGCAGGAAGTTGGAGGTGGTGGCAGTCTTAGAAGTGCCAGTCTCTCCAATGAGGACTACCGGTCGCTTGATGCCCACCATCAGCTGCAGCAGCCAAGTAGCCCGCACTGTGTCCACAGTGGGCACCAGGATTTCATAGAACTTGGCCTCAGGGCTGTGGATGTACTTGGGCACCAGCTTGGACCATGGCACCCACTTCTTGGCCTCACCATCCCAGAAGAATTCATACAAGGAGGCATAGCCAGGAAGCTCTCCTGAAAGGGCCACAGCATTTGGTGTACACAAGCAACCAAGCATTTCCATTGAGTAAAGTCAGACATCAAATATCATGTACAAAAATACGTAGAATACAAGTTCAACAGATGAGAAAGGAGTCAAAGACATAAGAAGAAATTAAAACATAAACAGTGGATACTGACAATGTCTTCTTAAGTTCACTATCTTGGTGCAATTTTTTATTTTTTTTATTTTTTTTTAAAACAATTTCGGTCAAAGGACTCTTCTCACAAGTTTGTGAGACAGCAAATGTACAGCTGGGGATGAGAAGTACCATCTTTCACAAGTTGCAACCCAAATTCTTGTCTGCTCTCTCCAGGCTTGACTGTAGCACTGCACTCCACCATGGTACTCTGAAGTACCTGCTTAACCCATTATCTGCCTTGGGATGCCAGACTTAGGTCCCATTTGTTGCATGGTTGTAACTCTCACGTCCAATTTTCGTCAGCAATTTGTGGTTGATAGTTAAGCCTTTCACTTCTGACCGTGGATATATCCACAGTTTAGTGGTAACTGTATTATCACCAGTCCAGCCACATATGTGGAGTGATGGCCTAGGGGTAATGCGTCTGCCTGGGAAGCGAGAGAATCTGAGCACGCTGGTTCGAATCACGGCTCAGTCACCGATATTTTCTCCCCCTCCACTAGAACTTGAGTGGTGGTCTGGACGCTAGTCATTCGGATGAGATGATAAACCGAGGTCCCATATGCTGCATGCACTTAGAGCACGTAAAAGTACCCACGGAAACAAAAGAGTTGTTCCTGGCAAAATTCTGTAGAAAAATCCACTTCAATAGGAAAAACAAATAAAACTCCACGCAGGAAAAAAATACCAAAAAAAAAAAAGGGTGGTGCTGTAGTGTAGCGACATGCTCTCCCTTGGGAGAGCAGCCCGAATTTCACACAGAAAAATTTGTTGTGATAAAAAAGAGAAATACAAATACAAATACAATTTGCATACGCTTACTTGGTGACTGCCTTGATGCATATTCAAAGCAATATTTAAGCATGTTTTAGTGCAATTTTGATGTTTTGGGGTTGTTGTTTTTTCGTTTTGTGAGGAGAGGAGTGGTCAGTCAAGCTCCCCACTAGTGGGGCAGGGAGAGGGGAGGGTTCTTGGCCATGTGCCAACACACAGCTGGGTGGCCCAGTTTCTTTTTCATCAAGCTCTGGTGTAATACTGAGCTACAGGCACTCAACAAAAACGAATTTGACTGGAAATCCTGGAGTCTGTTGTGATGCAGAGATTATTTAACAACTTGATCTCATGGAAATTTACTTTGACTTGGATTTAAAACAACAATTACAACATTTATATGATGGAATTATAATAACTTTATCACTGACTTGAAGTATAATGTATGAGCAATCATTCAAAACAGAAGTGAGATCACTGTGGCAGTGGATGTACAGTGCAATGGCTATGGTATACTGAAACAATAAATACTGCTTTCAAAACAACAGTGAGATCACTGTGAAAGTGATAAAGACATTCATCAGTTGTGAATAACGTGAGCAGTCTGTGAACAAAGAATGAGAACAAGCACTGTACAAAAACATTTTTCAGTATGACTTTTGACATCCTGCATCCTGGACCTAAGTCAAAACTGGAAAAAAAGAAGAAAAATGAATATCTTGACAATTTAAAACTTTCACACACACACAAAAAAAAAAAAAACTTGCGATGGCATAAAACAAGGGAGCTCCAGTGCAAATCTCATGCATGCTGACACCAACAGGCAATGAAGTTCATGACTTCCATGTGTGAATGCTGCAGGAAGACAGAGTGAATACATGTAGCCTCACCCAGCACATTCATTTTCTTGGGCCTTGAGGAATGCATATGACCAGCTGCTCCCACAGTCAGTCAGAGCAGTATGAGAACACAACAGCTCATCAGACCCAAACAACACAAACTCATGAGGACACAACAGCTCATCAGACCCAAACAACACAAACTCATGAGGACACAATAGCTCATCAGACCCAAACAACACAAACTCATGAGGACACAACAGCTCATTACACCCAAACAACACAAACTCATGAGGACACAACAGCTCATTACAGCCAAACAACACAAACTCATGAGGACACAACAGCTCATTACACCCAAACAACACAAACTCATGGTAAGAGACAGGTGGCATGTCAACTGGACACGGACGCATGTATCTTCTTTGTCCAGAAGTAACAACTAGAGGCTGATTGGTTTACTATAACCTGTGATTGAAATATTACAACTGCTATATATGTGGAGCGCACACACACACACACACACACACAGAGAAAACATTCCTAAAAATATGCTGAGTATGCTTCACAGTCTATGGGTATATAGTGTTAACTCCATTCAGTATCTGTGAAAATCTTACAAAAATTCTTCTGATCACATACACAACCTTTTCATGTTCACAAACTTTTTGTATCTGAGAGTAAGCATGTGTGTGTGTGTGTGTGTGTGTGTGTGTGTGACTGTGTGTGTGTGTGTGATTATTTATGCGTTTGTTGCTTTGTGTGTGTGCACACGTGTGTGTGTGTGTGTGTGTGTGTGTGTGACTATGTATGTGTGTTTGTTACTCTCTGTGTGTGCATGTGTGTGTATGTGTATGTGTGTGTGTGTGTAGCTATGTATTTGTGTGCGTGTTTGTTTCATTCCGACCTGGACCAGCGACTGCCCCCTCATCTTGCAGCATGTTTGCAGAGGCCAGGTACTTGGTGTAGGCATCAAACTTGCTGCGTCCATCCTCCAGCAGGGCAGCCCCCACTGACCAGTACAGGGCCTGCAGGAAGTATGCCTCCAACTCGTCTGGCTCTGGGACTTCCTTCACTAGCAGGGCGTTCAGCATCATGCACAGCTGTGTCACCTGCAGTCATGTGTGTTGGGTCAGCATCGTGCACAGCTGTGTCACCTGCAGTCATGTGTGTTGGGTCAGCATCGTGCACAGCTGTGTCACCTGCAGTCATGTGTGTTGGGTCAGCATCGTGCACAGCTGTGTCACCTGCAGTCATGTGTGTTGGGTCAGCATCGTGCACAGCTGTGTCACCTGCAGTCATGTGTGTTGGGTCAGCATCGTGCACAGCTGTGTCACCTGCAGTCATGTGTGTTGGGTCAGCATCGTGCACAGCTGTGTCACCTGCAGTCATGTGTGTTGGGTCAGCATCATGCACAGCTGTGTCACCTGCAGTCATGTGTGTTGGGTCAGCATCGTGCACAGCTGTGTCACCTGCAGTCATGTGTGTTGGGTCAGCATCGTGCACAACAGCATGCTTTGCTCAGGCATAAGAAATCATGCACATATATGTTCAAAGAATTATTACATTCCCACTTTATTGTGTGAAAATAATTTGGTAAAGCATTTGGCTCTCTATCTGAGGATTATGAGGATTGAGGGTTTTGCTTTATAATGTCTGAGTCTTTACTAATATTCTGTTGTTGTATTTTTGTGAAAATTGTGGTACCTTGCATGATATGTGACTAAGCGATTTGCAGTAACATATTTTTATGGGCATAAACTGTAAACCTGATAGTTCTAAAAATCAAGTCTGTAAACAGCACAGACAACATGTGTAATACTGAATCAAGCTACATTACAGTCCCCAAGCAAAAAAAAAAAAAAAAGTGTTACAAAGTTGATTCATCTTATTTGTGCACTTCTGATGAGGTCAGGATATAGAGCAGGAAGGTGTTCATGCAGATGTTTTATGCATGTGAACCAGCGTACCATGTTGAGGTTGGTGAGCGGGATAATGGTCTTCATCTTTTCTCCCTGCCTGCCATCCTGAATGCCCTCCACCACCATGTCGATGAGCAGAGGAACATACTTTTCATACAGCCGGTTCAGATCTTCTCTCTCCTGCTTGTTGCTGCGGGCAGCCACCCACTTCTGCCAGTACGGCTTGTAGCCCAGGTTCTTGGGGTCCACATACACCATGCCACAGCGGGAAATGGTGGCTGGGGAGGCGTACTGAAGGTCAAACACCTGCACACAATGGTCTACAATATAGTACTGGATGCTATTACATGTGTTTGTGTGTATGTTTATGTGTGTGCGTGTATGTGTGTGTGTTTGTGTAAGCATGTGTTAGTGTGTGTGTGTGTGTGTGTGTGTGTGTGTGTAAGCATGTGCATGCACTTGTATTTGAAAACATGAAAATATATGTGTGTACAACTATATCTGAAAACACCAAGGGTTCCCTGTCTTGGAGGTGTGAGTATCAGTCTGCATTATCATTACTATTGTATCAAATAACTAAGTAATCAATTAGCAAAGTAAAGACTTAAACCACAAACTGGCAAAACCATCTTCAGTCGAAAGGCACAGCTCCCTGATGATCTCACAAAACATTGCAAAATTCTGCAGACACATGATTATCTTACACATCAGAGCACAGTGTTTCTGCAGACACATGATTATCTCACACATCATAGCACAGTGTTTCTGCAGACACGTGATTATCTCACACATCACAGCACAGTGTTTCTGCAGACACATGATTATCTCACACATCATAGCACAGTGTTTCTGCAGACACATGATTATCTCACACATCACAGCACAGTGTTTCTGCAGACACATGATTATCTCACACATCATAGCACAGTGTTTCTGCAGACACATGATTATCTCACACATCACAGCACAGTGTTTCTGCAGACACATGATTATCTCACACATCATAGCACAGTGTTTCTGCAGACACATGATTATCTCACACATCACAGCACAGTGTTTCTGCAGACAAATGATTATCTCACACATCACAGCACAGTGTTTCTGCAGACATCACTACCTCACACAACATGGTGCAGTGTTTCTGCAGACACGTGATTACCTCAAACAACATGGCACAGTGTTTCTGCAGACATTACCTCAAACAACATGGTGCAGTGTTTCTGCAGACATCATTACCTCACACAACATGGCGCAGTGTTTCTGCAGACATCATTACCTCACACAATATGGCGCAGTGTTTCTGCAGACATCATTACCTCACACAATATGGCGCAGTGTTTCTGCAGACATCATTACCTCACACAATATAGCGCAGTGTTTCTGCAGACATCATTACCTCACACAATATGGCGCAGTGTTTCTGCAGACATCATTACCTCACACAATATAGCGCAGTGTTTCTGCAGACATCATTACCTCAAACAACATGGCGCAGTGTTTCTGCAGACATCATTACCTCAAACAACATGGTGCAGTGTTTCTGCAGACATCATTACCTCACACAATATAGCGCAGTGTTTCTGCAGACATCATTACCTCACACAATATAGCGCAGTGTTTCTGCAGACATCATTACCTCACACAACATGGCGCAGTAATTCTGCAGACACGTGATTACCTCAAACAACATGGCACAGTGTTTCTGCAGACATTACCTCAAACAACATGGCGCAGTGTTTCTGCAGACATCATTACCTCACACAATATGGCGCAGTGTTTCTGCAGACATCATTACCTCACACAATATAGCGCAGTGTTTCTGCAGACATCATTACCTCACACAACATGGTGCAGTGTTTCTGCAGACATCATTACCTCACACAATATAGCGCAGTGTTTCTGCAGACATCATTACCTCAAACAACATGGCGCAGTGTTTCTGCAGACGGATCCTCTCCCCGTTGGCCAGGGTCAGCAGACGGTTGTCGTCCATGACAGAGTTCATGTTCTCCACCCACAGGGCATCCACGTCCCCGTCGTACACGATGTACTTGCGCTCGTTCTTGTCGGTGGGCTTGTTGATCTCCCTGAATATGTTGGACAGCAGGCCATCTGTCCAGTCTCTTGTGGCAGGGTCCAGGATACCATAGAGTTCAATGACACTGCGATCTTTTGGGTTGATGGTGAACTGCTTGGTATGAATTCCCAGCCTGTCACAGAGTAGAAGCTGACTTGAATACTTCTGCCCCCACCATCTCCCTTCTTGATTTTTTTCCCCCTGATTTTTGTTACATTTTACATGTATATATATATATATATTACTTCTGGGCACATTATTGTGAAACAATGACACTAAAAAGCTGCAAATAACTACCACTGAAATGCTTTTCAGTTTCAAGTCTTCAAGTTTTGGAAACATACTGGGTGTCCACAATATCTGTTCTTAATTTCTGTGATGTGTATGGTGTGCAGTCTCACTTGGTCTGTGCCTGGCAGAGGGTGTTGATGACCACAGACTTGCCCCCTCCAGTGGGCCCCACGATCATAGTGGTGTGCCGAGTCAGCATGGTCTCGTACATCTGCACCACCTTATCCACCTGCATGGGACATGTTGTCACACCTGTGTTACAGTGTTGTCACACACACTAACATTCAACACAGTGTCACACCTGTATCACCAACTCTGCCACACACACACACAAACATTAAAGATATTATGTTTTCTCTGAGTATCAATGCACCAAACTCCTATAATTATACCATGACAGATATCAGACACTGATAGAAATTAAGATGTGATAACTGTTCTACAAACAATGATAGAAATTAAAATGTGATACATACAGTACTTCCTTTATAGATTTCTACAAGTGGCAAAGCCTTCAAGATTCATTTGTAATTCCTGCTAAATAACAAAACCAAAAATGCTGATTGCAATGAATGAGTTGGGTTTTAACCAGTACTTATGTGTATCAATCCAAATGATATTTTTGCTCGCCATCAAACACAAATGCTTGAAGTACTGAAAGTTGTGTGCTAAAAATATAACAATTAAATCTTGAGCAGCCTACATCAATCAGCATTGCATCATTTTATTATCATGAATATTTTACAATCATTCTATCCCATCCTTATTTTCCCTTAAGGCCAGACTAAGAGCATTGTGTTATGCTGCTGGTCAATCATATGCTTAGTAAATGTGGTGCAGCGTATGATCACACTGAACTATTTAGAAAATGGGAAAATTTAATGACAGTTTTATGATAACATCAGATGCACCTGCATAGTGCTAGTTTAGTCCCTAATAATGAGTCTTGACCATTCACAAGTAGATCCATCAATTTAGAAATTATTCACTAAGCCTCTGCACATAACATTCTCTGAATAAGACTAAGTAGACTCATTTTGTTTGAAAATATTATTTCCTATACATTATATTCAGACTGCTTTCCAATTACATGGCAAATATTTGCTGCTCATGGCACACGTGCTATTAATCAATGTATCAGTTTTAATGATAAAAGTGTTATATTTTCATGAAAGAGAAAAATAACTGGAACAGTAAAATGACTGGTGAAACATTTTTCTGCTTCTTTAGAATAAGTATGTACATACACATACACACTGACAAGCAAAACACAGGGTTACTTCGTTGACTTATGTTGTTTACATACATGAGCCAAGAATTCAGGAAAGGTCTTAATGAATTTCATCCAATTAGTGAAAATCAATGACAAGAACAGAAAGAATGTCCTTGATGTCAGAGACAGAAGCAATCCCTGCAACATGGTGGAAGTGGCAAAAACTGAGAAAGTAATTAGACAATAATTTCTTTCCACTCTCTTGGGAGGGAACATGTGTGTGGTTGATATCTTGTGTTCTTTCTCCTTCAGTTCATCAGCTAAAAGCAAGGGGCTGCTGAAGTTTAAAACAACTCACTACAGAAAGTGGAGCAACATATCCTACATGATAAGAAATTACAGTCATTTCTTAAGCCTTTCAAGTTAGCCAGTTCACTGCCATGAGACATGAGAATCATCCTAATTAAGACAATTACTTCCAGTTCATTTTCAGGTACTTTGTATTGAGTCAGGATAAACCTGATAGTTGGGTTGGGAAAAAATAAGAAAAAGTGGCAAAGGAAAAAGGCTGAGTGTGCACACTGACCTGTTGAGGCAGTAGAACATAGCCACCGTCTTGCAGCACCTCTTCCACAGCGTCATTGAAGTTGGGGTAGCGCACCCGTGGACAGTCCAGGCCAGGGAACAGATCAGAAATCAGCCCCAGGAACAGCGGCACATCCTCAAAGATAAACTTGGGCAGGTTCATGTCACGTAGGGCTCGCATCAGCACCACATCCTGTCAGAACCATAACGTGCTGTTAAAGGCATGCACAGCATAAACCATGATCAGCAACAAACATTCACATTATTTTTCTCTCAGCCATGCCTGAATGTCTAAATTGTTTAGCTTCAGCATACACTTTGCAAAAATATATAGAATTCACATGCAAATCCATAGACAGTGTAGATGCTGAGGCTTGTAACACTGACTGGGAGAATAGTATGTCACAACCACAGCTGGACACAGGGGAAAAAGTGACCTGGTTAATCTTCGATTTAGTTCCAATGGCATTAATTGCCATTTTATCCTCATTCATCTTCAGCTTGATCTCACTCATCCACTCATCCACATCTGCACTAGTTTAAAAAAAAAAATTGCAGGCAAGATTTGGAAAGGCTGAAGGAAAACATAGTTGTGAAGTTGGGAATCAGCTGCAAATAAGTGGTACAAGTGACCTGACTGATGAATGACACAACTGAGCAGCTATGTGTACATAGTAAATAAGACAGGGCCCAGGACTGAACCCTGTGGCACTCCGTACTTCAACACAGATGGAGTAGATTCATGACCAACAAGGACAGACTGGGTGTGACAAGTTAAATTTGGGATGAACCAATCCAGGACCAGTCCAGAGCAGCTAAATGTGGAAGGCAACCAAGTCATGAGAATGTCATGGTCCATGGTGTCAAAAACTGCTGATAGGTTAATCATAATAGTTAAGCAGTGACAGAATAGACAAATGACCATTGTCAAAGGCCTGGAGGAGGTAAGTTGCAACATGCAACAAGGCAGTTTTGGTGCAATGGCACTGACAGTATGCTGACAAAGGGCTCTAGAAGGTTGTGAGACTCCAGATTTTGCAACAATTGTTTCAACACAATATGCTCAAACACCTTTGACAAGAAAGTTAGATTAAAAATTGGACAGTAGTTTTTCAAGCTATTTGGATTGAGAGTGGCCTTTTTTAATAGGGGCTTGACAAAAGCATGCTTAAAACTCTGAGGCACAGTGCCAGATAACAAAGACTTCTGCCAAAATCCCTGAGACAAGTGGCTAGTGCAGAGTCCAAAGAAGTGATGCTGACCGACAACAGCTGATTGCACATGTAGTGTGTTGACCTACACATTGTCAATCTTGCACTGATGAGCAGGTGAACAGACGAATCAGTGAACACAGGAATACAAAAAATGGTAGGAAGTACACATGGTCACAAAGTGCCACAAAACATGTATCACTGGAAAGTCCACAACATGATGAAAAAGAATGTTGAGAAAAAAAAGACAAGTAAAAGAAAGTGACAATAAATAAGGAAATTTTCTATCTAAAATTACGTTTAAGTAACATACTTACCGTGACCCAACTAGTGCAGACTCCGGCAGTGGTCTGACATTCCTGTCCTGTGAAAACTACTATCTGCCTATGCGGAGAAAACGAAAGCAACTACGGCCGATAACCTCCCGGAAGTAGGTAACCTCCCCTTTGTCCCGCTAGCTAGCACCCTCTTTTGACGGCAATAGGCCATCACCAGTGCAGTGAGCAGGGAGAACAGGAAGCGGGGAGGACGGGAGGGTCTTAAATTTGGGTCACGGTAAGTATATTATTTAAACGTCATTTTAGACAGAAAATTTCCTTTTAATTACACATACTTAACTGTGACCCAACTAGTGCAGAATAGCGCGACAAGGTGGAGGGTTTGCCTGTTCTACTGTCTGTGTGCTGCGATGGCCTGTTGTGCAACTACCACAGAAGCGATGCCTTTTGAGCCATCATCCCGCAAGCATGCGACGTCTCTCAGGTAGAAGTCGATGAAGGTAGCAGAGTTTTTCCAGTATGCAGCATCCATGATGTCTTGCAGCCGTGTTGAGTGCGCTAAGGCAAGAGAAGAGGACCATGCTCTGACTTCATGTGCTCTGGCTGAGGAGGCATCAAGTCTCAATCCTTCTGTTCTATCGCCAGTGCGCTGCAATGGCCTGTTGTGTGACCACTGCAGAGGCAACACCTCTTGAGCCATCAACCCTAAAGCGATAGATGTCCCTCAAGTAGAATTCGATGAAGGTAGAGTGTACTGTGTCACCTAAGGATATTGGTGCGGGCAAAGAAGACTGAGGTCCGCAGCTGTATTGTGGGAGAGGTCTGTGGACCACAGCTGAGCTGATAAATGTAGCGCAAAGAAAATCGGGTCGGTGTGTTGAATCCACACTTTACTGAGAGCCCTTCGAATCAAAGGAAGGGAAGGAAACACATACCCTATAGGGTTGTCTCACGAGTGCGGTTGAGCGTCAATGCAAGGAGGTGCACATGTGGTTTGATCTGATGATTCCACATCGGTTGTGGGCTGATAGTGGAAGTGGTATATGTGTTTAGAGGAAACTGTGGCATGAGACAGAGGTAGGCCACCTTGTTGGGCTTGCCTTAGGCATGACAGCCAGATCTGTAGAGCTCCTCCATGAGACTGAGAGCTGACAGGCGATAGGCGCTCCCCCCCCCCCCCCCCCCAACCCCCCACTTTTCTGTCGTTGCCAAAAAAGACAGCACTGGCATGTTGCCTATGCATAGAAGGGCAGACATTTGGCAACAAGAGACTTGAGGTCCCTGGCGTCTCTGGGACAGGGCTGTGTAATTGCCCAGGTAGGTACCATCACGAAGGGGCATGCGGAAGGCTTGGTGGCTTCTCTACCTGAGTGTGGCATGTTGGAGCAACCTGCAGAAAGTTTTCGGCAGTCAATGGCTGGGTTGGATCAGGCTGTGGGAGTGCACTTCATGTGCCTTCAGGTCACTGAGTCTCATTCTGTGGTGGAATTCCTAATGGAACAGGGTTTCCATGGGGAAAATTTTTGCTGAAGGTTCTTTAGTGAGAAAGGGGACCAGATCCATGACAGGCCTCTGGCTGTGTGTGGTGCGCACCAAGTCTGGGATGGAGGAAAGTGGCTGTAGATGTGTTGTACTGGCCATTTACATCAAATCACTGATCTGACATACGTTTTCAGTATGGCCAACAGTAAAGTGAGAGCTGTATTATCAGCGGTTTCTGAATTGCAAAGTGAAATCATTAGCAGCTTAGTCTTTCATGAAGGAGTATGTCTCTCAGACTAGAAGTCAAATTGCACTGGGACTTAGTGCTGTAGCCTTGAGGGCTAACTAGCCTTTGGGATCCGTCCCAATGGTGAGTCCAAAGGCCCTCTTGATTGAGGGACTGGGGATGCAACTTGGGCAAAACACTCTCTACTATAAATTGTATAATCATATTCCAGCCCGAATAGTCAGGACAGCAGTTGCCTGCTCTGCTGATCTGATGGTCATTGTCGTACACGACTGATTATCAATACTGGTCCTAGGAGGACACCAGTCAGCATGGGTAAATCAGGAAACAGCTGCTGTGTGCTTGAGGGATGAAGGTGTCCACCATGCAAGTTATGTTGAAATGTAAGGAAGCCGGAAGGAGTTGACGGGGTCTTGTGGTGCAACCATGTGTCTGAAAGACATGGTGCTTGCTTCCGAAGTGAAAACAAAGTCATCCTCTGACAGGCCCTTGACTGGAGGCTGGGATAGCCTGCCTAGGCTAAAAACCCCTGGAAGTGTCTCATTGGAAAGACAGTGCTTGAGAAGGAATGCCCATCTGTAACCACAACAGTGGTTGTGTGTTGAGGCTGAAAGGATCGGGCAGGGAAGACCAAGTGCAGAAAGTGCTCTCGAACGCCAATTGTTTGAGACATCGATGCTGGATCTCTGTTCAAGCAAGGTGATGGGGCAAACTAATGTGCCTGAATGCAGCATCTGCTGTGTTGGTATGAGTTGGCAGAAAGGTACGCCCCTGTGGGTAATGAACGGTTCGTTGTGCTTTGTGAGACGCATCCATCCTCATCAATATGCCTTTTCTCCCAAGTGTAGAGGAAAACAATTATTACCCAGGCCTTCTGCTACTAGTGAGGAGTGGAAGAGATGGACTTAGGGTGATTGTCTCCTGCCCAATGGGCAGTTTTTGGGCCCGCTAAAACTTGGAAAGAATGAGGGCATGTGTGTCCAGAGTTGCACCTCTAAGTTGGACTGCCTCATCCCTCCTTGTACCAGGTTAGGGCATCTCTAGCCCTGTGGGTGATTGTTGTAGGCAAATGAGTTGGGTTGCCTTGTGCCTCCATGCACCAAGAGAGGACATCCTTAGCCCTGTGGGTGGGAAGGGAGTGTGTGTGGGTCCCTAAGGACCAGCCACTACTGATATGCGAAGGAGCATACATTCAGGTGTGAATGAGGCAGTTTTGTCTGTGAGTGCAGTCGTCCTCCGAAAGCAAGGTATGGATGAATTTATGAAAATGAATACATATATGTGCAATGGGATTATAAACTTCCATCAACTCAAGTGATGGTGTCAGGAATATGCCAATGACATGACAAGAGATCTAGTCACGAGAAATAAGCGGCTGTGTAAGCAAACGTGTAGCGTGCACAGATATACCCAAGTGAATGGGTAAGTGTGCATACTCCGTAATGGGAAGGAATCTGTGTATGCACCTATATATAAGAGATGTAAATACGCATATGAATAAAGTGCCAGTATGTAGACACAGAGAGATCTGGGCATGTGAACAGAATGACGCAATTGCAAGTGTGTCTATATTGCGATGTAGGGAATCTCAATGAATAGATGTCAATGAACAGACATAGAAATAAAATTGTACATGCTAATATGAAAGTCGTATGAACCTATCCCGTAAGCGCACACACATGTGTATACCGAGGGATAAGTATACATCAATAAGTGTCAATAGAAATGTGTATAAATATAGCAAGATATGGTATATATATATATATATATATATATATATATATATATACACAAAATTTTTGTTTGTTTGTTTGGTTTTTTTTATATAAGAAATCAAAAAGAATAGAAGGGGAAATACTGTGATTTATTTCCTGTTATTGTGTATAACCGGAAGAGAATGGTAATACGGATGGTTGCCTGCAGAGGACTGTGTGCAAGTGTGGGGGGATGAAGAACCCCAAAGTTCAGTGGCCAATAGCCTGAGAAACAGCAAGAAAGGTGCAGTTGCTATGCAAAGTTGTGTAAAGTCCATGAATGGGCATCAGGACCCCATGAGAAACCGAAAGAAAATATTGTTGGTGGACAGCACGGGGGGCAGGAGTGACGTGCTGTGTCGGCGAAAGTTAACTACAGCTTCAACCGCCGTGGGCATCGTGGACGAGGGGGTGACAAGTCCGTCGGCTTGCCGTGGGATGTGCATCCCCCTGAAGCTGAACGGTGGCCCAACCTCGCGAATAGCTCCTGCGAGAGGACTGACATTCAGCTGTTGTGTGTTGACGGATAAAGGGTTAGACAAGGTCGGCCCGAGCACTGCCGAGAGGCAGGATTGAGTTATTAAGAGGCACTCCAACGTGGAAGTGCCGATATTAGTCTGGGTAACAGCAGAGTTAGGCAATGGGGCAGAAGAATCCAGCACTGCTGAAGTTCAAATGGGGCGTGCACGTACCTGCTCTGTGGGCGAGGGGCGGTGCAGGTGCAAGGTGTGGCATGGGGAAGCAGAGTGGTGCATAATTGCTGCAGCAAGTTAACAATGAGTTGCTGGTTGTTTGGTTGAGCAGCTTGCTGAGACGCCACTAGTGGATGGGAAACTGCAGCAATTGGTGGTGTGGCAGATGGGGTCATCACCGCATAGCTTGGTGGGACCGTGCACGCACCCGCACTGTAGGCGAGGAGCAGTGCCGGTGCAAGGGAAATAACTGTGGTGGTCACCGGCAAGGGTGCCGAAGCAGGGGTTGCATCCCTTGGATCGGGCGCTCCGGACAAGGGGGGGGTGCACGCGTATGGGCAAGCATGTCCCCTAGTGGTCCACCTTCCTCCCTACACCAGGGGAGGGCATCCCTACGCGCCTCGGTCGCCACTGGATCCGAGACAGTCGAGGCATGCCGTGTGGGGGGTCGCGTGATCCGGTGTCACGGCCGCCACCATGGGCGCATCACACATAGGGCCCAGTCTAACGTGCGGATCCGAAACAAGCTGCTTTTTTTTTATTTTTGTGGTGTTGTTTCCCCAAAGGGATTGTGGCACATTCCAATGGTGCAACTGTGGGTATGGGTAAAGAGATAGAGGAGGTCAACTCGTACACTGTCAACTGGCAGGGCCGAGAAAACGCAGATTGCGTCGAGTGCGTTCGCGGATCGATAAAAATGACATTAAAGGCAACACTGACCTGAGTGTGTGGCAACAAACCTCTAGAAGTCACCAGAGGAGGTGTAGGAGGTGGTGGAGGTCTGGAGTCGACCGGAGGGAGCGGAGGAAGTGGAGGAGTCGGCGGGTTGGCGTTGTTGAGAGGGCCAGGAGTAGAAGGCCCAGAGTGTCAGCGAATCGATAGCGATCGTGCCTTAATTTTAGCACGATTGCCCAATCAAGCTACATAATTATGTGACCTGGTTGGAGACATAATTTGATAAAAAAACAAGAACGCCAGAGAATCGACAGACAGGCAGAAAATACAAAAAAACTTAGCCAAATGAAGAGCACAGGAACAGGAGTCATGATGGCTGCCGGAAAAAGAGGACGCTAGCTAGCAGGACAAAGGGGAGGTTACCTACTTCCGGGAGGTTATCGGCCGTAGTTGCTTTCATTTTCTCTGCATTGGTGGATAGTAGTTTGCACAGGACAGGAATGTCAGACCCCTGCCAGAGTCTGCACTAGTTGGGTCACGGTTAAGTATGTGTAATTAAACAGACAAAATCAAGGGGAGCATGAAACTTAACTCTCAATCTTCAAAATGTAGTTGCATTATCTGACCTCATTTAGATCTGGAGACCCACGCTTCAGCTCTCCTGCCATGACCAGAACGGACTTCAGGGCACGCAGACCAAAGTCATAGTGGTACTGCTTGGACAGCTGCTCCTTGGCCAGCTTGTACAGCACTGTCATCTTCTTGGCCAGCACCTAATCAGTACAAGTATCAAACACAGGTAAAGTACGGTCAAGACACATGAAATACTGGTAATCTATGAATACTAAAGAGAAAACAAAGAAGAAATTTGCGCACTTTGATGCAACGAAGTACTCCAACATGGCTAAATTTTCTTTTCAATAATAATACTGTAAGTAAACAGCAAAAACTAGAAGAAATCTCTAAGGAACATAGCAAAAGTTGAACACATGCACAAAAATAAGAGGGATAAGATCCAAGCAACAAAACAAAATGAACCTTGGCCAGGAGGAATCCCTCAGAGAACAGCATGATTTCACATATCTGTTGCAGGTCAGGCACAATCACCACCACAGGGCGGAACAAGGCTTTCACAGACTCTGGCAGCTCTGTTCTGCCAGCATAGCCAGGGTTCATGGTGATGAAGATTCCCACACGGCTGTCCATGTCGATTTCTGCACCTTCAAACTGCAATATGCATCAGTCACCAGTGTCAGGTAAGGATGCTCAATATATAATTTTATTCATACATCTGAACGCAAGCTGAGTACAAATCATGCAAATATCATACTGGTGAACAGGTGTTTGTCTAAAATCTTTGTAACTGATTAAAAGTGAGGTGGGCAGATCTTGTTCAGTGACATGTTGTTGTTTTTTTTATTGCAGGCAATGCTTTGTTAATGGGAAAGAAAAAAGCCTCGGTAGAAAATGAACAAATTCATGGAAAACTGTTATGACGCTTGGCATATTATTCTGTTGGCCAGATTTGTTGCAAATGCAAACATGGCTTTGACAACAACAAAAAAAAAAAAAAAAAAAAAAAAAACCCATAAAGGAAGAACAACAAAACCTGAACAGCAAAATTATTTTTGAAAAACAAAAGAGAAAAAAAGCAACTAACATGGAATCTTTTCAAGTTGAGGATGAGTGCATTCTGGATGGTTTTCAGCTGTGTGGAGATGACGGACAGCACTGACACATCAATACGGTTGAACTCATCAAAACAACCCCATGCACCACACTGGCACAGGCCTGAGAAAATCTTTCCAACAGCCTGCAACACACGGAAAGTGAAGTCATTCTTTGGAAGCTAGTAAAGCATAACAGGTAATATGTCTACAAAAACAATAAAAACTTTTCCTGCATATAAGCAGCGATGGTTGTAGAAGTGACAGAAGTTGTACAGATGTTATCTGCTCACTGCCCCTTGTTGACTCCCTTCTCTCCTACTTCCCTCCATCCACACTTCACACTCTTTCTGTGTTGGTGTCACAGCCAACCACTTCTTCCATTCTCCCCCTTCATCCACGGTTATTGAGGTCACTGAGTGCTCATGGCCAGATCAGAGAAAGTAAGGGTATGGGCAGTATGCCCACAAGACCAAATTAGAATTTTTCTTCTTCTAGCAATAGTCCAACTCTTTCATCACCCCTCTCCACCTCCTCCCACCCCATCCCTCACCACTGTCTCCTGCTCAGTGTCCATGTGAGTTGGGATCTGTGGGAACGGTCAGGTAGGGTTAAGACAGTGTGAGCCAAAGCAGTATGTGTGGTCCATCCCCACTCATTTTGAATTCGTCAGCTTGACTTAATCCAATCGGTTCAATGGGTTAATGATTAAGCACAGATTGTGTTTGGAGGAAAGAATAAAACTGGCATTCACACATGGCCCTTTCTCCTCCTTCTGAAGAAACTGAGGATCCTGAGAATGTATTACAAACAAGGGAATCTTGACAGACCCTGTCTAATGCTTTTTTGGCAACTGGTTTTCTGACTGTCAGTGCATCATCAGTGGAACTGTGATGCTGTTTTACAAGAATGCTGAGTGACCCATTAACTGGTGACTGGTATGGTATTACAGAGTTAAATGAAAACCAAAAATGTGTTTGATGCAAAAATCAATGACTCGTATGAGGGTACATCCAGTTTGTCTGTGAACTGATTTGCTTTTGAAGTGGCTGAAAAAAGGAAATAAAGTAAACATTTCAATTTAGCCACTAAATGGCTAGGGTCTTTGTGTATCCTCCCCCATCCCTTTCCCTACTATCTCCTTCTCTCTGTCTGTCTCTTCTTCGCTCGAGACTAATTGACTGTCGTTGGCAGGAATGGTCAAGCCATATCCAGGATAGTAATCGTTTTGATTTTTATGGACAGATTAACTTGATACATATGGTACCAGTTTATTTGGCTATGAATATGGATCGACATTTAAAATGTATCATGGCAAAGTTTAGAATTGGAATTTCTGATTTGTTTATGCATTATTACCGTTACAGGCAACATAAAGATAGTGACTTTATTTGCCCTTTATGTAAACGTTCGACAGAGAATGAACTCCACTTTGTACTTTGTTGTCCTGTGTTAAGTGATCTTAGAAATCAGCTGATATCTTCAAAATTTCATAGGCAGCCCTCCTTATTCACACTGTATTTGCTTATGTCATCCACTAAGGAACACGTTAATAAACAGCTAGCAATTTACTTGTATAAAGCCTTAAAGATTAGAAGTACAATATGCAGTTGAGTGTGTGCTGGTTTTGCGCTTTTTTGTTATTCTGTGTGAATAAGACTAAATGCAGATAATGACTGTTTTCCTCATTTTCAGGTTACAACTGTGTTATGTTACATATCTGAATATATTACCTCTGTAATGTTTGTTTACACCACCCCTTCATGAGGGGCCCTGGCCTATACTGAATAAAACATCCGTATCCGTATGCGTATCTTAAGGTTTGCATTTTTGTTACAAGTTGGGTATCATGTTTGGTTCAAATGGTTAAAGTGGTAAAGTTTAAAACACTGTGTCACTGGTCACAATGTCTTTACCATTTTTTCTGTGACTTGTCGTTTGTTGAATTAAGTATTGATGAAATGCAAGCATTCTTTTATTATACTGCATCAGAAGCAACATAGAACTGTGTTACAGCTGAATAGATTGTTTTGTTTTGCAATTTATACAGTCAGTTTTTGTTGTTTGACCAATGTCAAGTGATGGTGAGATTAAGGTAAACAGATAGGCTAGCTCTACTGACTCTGTTCTCATGTATGTGCCTTGGCTGCTCCACTGAACTGGTTATAGGAGGTAGATTTTATTTGGTGTTTATTTTTCTGATGCAGTGTACTTTTATGTTAGTGGGATACTTTGTTTAGACAAAGTGGTAACAGGTTCAGACATAGTGGAAATACACACAATTGTATTCTGATTTGTGTGATTTGGTAAAGTGAGAGCTAAGTCAGTGTGTTGTGCATAATGAGTTTCAGTTTCAGTAGCTCAAGGAGGCGTCACTGCGTTTGGACAAATCCATATACGCTACACCACATCTGCCAAGCAGATGCCTGACCAGCAGCGTAACCCAACGCGCTTAGTCAGGCCTTGAGAAAAAAAAAAAAAAAAAATATATATATATATATATATAGATAGATATATAAGCTTACATAAATAAATAAATAATAATAATTATGATATAAAAAAAAGGTAGTAGTAATGAAAATAATGATAAAATAATAATAATAATAAATAAACAATTAAATAAATAAGACAACAATGATGATAAATAAGCAAATAAATATAAAACATGAAGACACATTCACACATACACCCACACATGCATAACAGATATGCCCCAAAAACGCAGTTTCACAGATATGAAAGCACAGTCAAATATATATAAACGTACATGAGCTCCAACACACACACACACACACACACACACACACACACACCACAAATTACCCTGCACCTCCTCTACCCCCTCCACACACTCATTTCTAGTCTATGTATCGCAGCTTCCACGGCACACACACACACACACACACACACACACACACAAACACGCACACGCACACACACACACAGATGAACGCTTATGAATACTAGTTAACTGATCATTAGCAGTGGTTAAGCTATGTGCAGCTTCCTATAGTTATATATTTCCTTCACAAATATGCACTGTTGGACACTGAATGAATCTACTGGTGAGAGGTCTAGGTTACTAGCAATTTGATTTGGCCTAAGGTATTGATATTTGTTATATTGGCCTTTCATGACATAATGTCTAGTGTAATTTATGATATCGTGTTTGACTTATACTTTTGTGTGTTATTCTAGGTATGCTGCTTACTGCTTATTGTATGGTTCTGTAACATTAAAATCACTCCATACAATCCTATTCAGAACCTGTACCTACCCATCCTATTTCATCCACCATCACCACCCCCTTTTTCACACACCAACAGAAAAATGATGATGATAATGACAATGATGATGATGATGACAACAGATGGCCATCAGTAGTGGTGATCACCTTGTAGTCCATGCCCTCCCCACAGTTGGTGACGACACACAGCAGACCCAGGGCCTTGGCCAGGTCCTTGGTGGTCTCTGTCTTCCCTGTGCCAGCAGGGCCTGCAGGGGCCCCTCCCAGCTGCATGGACAGTGCCTGCAGCAACAGTCCACCAACATTCAGTGAACTACCTCACTGACAACATTCCACTTACAAATACTATTCTGACAACAATATTCATACATCATAAATAATGTTTATAAATGCGCACCTCTTAAGTTTTTGGCACTGAAGGAACAGGCTGGTGGAATACTATATTAGGCAAAGAATGCCCAACTGAACAGCAAAAGAAAAATAAGATTCAATTTATGTGTTCTTCATTTAGAGAAGCAGAGTCCTTGCAGCAGAACAGAAGTGTTTTGTGAGAGAGTAGACAGAAAGCAGATTTTAGAGATAAATCCAGCAGAACTACTTCAACAGCTGAAAGGCAAAGAAAACCATGTACCTGAGTGAGGGTGAGGTAGATCCTGTCAGTGAGGGGGGTGATCACCAGACGCCCGTTCAGCCCCATGTACTCATAGCCGTAGCCAAAAGTACCTGTGCACTGGCAGATCACCAGTTCATCGGGTTCCTTTTCCCAGTAGAACCTCAGCTGACTCTCCCACTCAAACTCCCGAGCGTCCATCACACTGAAGATACAACAGTCATTTACACTAACAGCATGCCTCAACACTACTATTTGCAAACTAGAACTTGTAGAAGCATGTGTGACAACTGAACACAAATTGTGAACAACTAAACAACACAGTTCATATAAAATATTTGCATAGTATATAATAAACAAACTGTTTCCTTTTAACAGAATTTTTCCTTTCAGCCAGAAATCCTCACATCACACAATTAAATGATTATGTTACTGTGAATCTTGCCAAAGAGGTAATCACCAGGCAGAAAAATTATATTCTGAAATGAGTAAGACACCAACTGAGATCATATTGAACTTACTAATCTTTGTGCCAAAGATTTGTTTCATTAACCCTTTCACTTCCAGAACTATATGTGATTTTTGCAAAATAATCACCAACCTCTAAAAAAAAATTTATTATTTAAGATTATGCTCAAAAGTATATAAAAGTATATGTTTTCTTGAAGGAAAATGAATGGAGAATATAATCATAATAACTGCAATGTTGACAGGATGAGATAACTCCCAATTAGGGGAAGATAATACACAGATTATTTTGGAAAAAATTCAAGTTTGTTTATTTTATAAGTGGAAATACTGCTAAAATATCAGTAAATGTATTAGACACAACAACCAAATGCAATTATGTTGTTTCCTGCACTATCATGTTGTTTTAAACATGAACACTATACATAAATAGTCACCCCGCACCATCTCCAACCCAAACACCCACAAACACTATCACACAATATTACAACACAAATATTCACTGTAAACAATATTTCAGCTTGAAGCCTTAATCTGGAGGGCTTCATAGTAGATGAAAACCCCAAAATGAAGACTCCACAACAAAATATTGGTTTTTTTCTATACCACCTTCTGACACGACCCCACCCTCTTCCTTTGGATGTACCTTGTAGCATGTAATCATCACCAGGATAACCAGAATCACTTCAGCTGATAAACAACATCATCATTTTCGCTTTCTATCATATTTTCATAGTTGCTATTGTTGACATTGAGCAGTAAATCAAACAAAATTCTAGCCACCTCTTCTGTACTGTACATTCTGGCAGCTATGTTGACATGCTCAACAGCTTTCTGCTTTATAAAATGCAAAAAAATACATTAAAATCAAGCCAAAACTGGCTAAGAAATTGTTTCAAACACTCATCAAGGCTGTCGCCATTTGCAAGGGAGGTAAGCGTATGCAATTGAGTAAATGGACATTTGATTATGCAGTTACCCCTAAACAGCTGCTATATCCATGGTTGGATGTGAAAGGCTTCACACTGTTTCAGTGCCTGTATTGTTGGTGTGTGTGTGTGTGTGTTTGGTGTGTGTGTGTGTGTGTGTGTCTGCGTGTGTGTGTGTATGAGTGTGGTGTCTGTGTCTATGTGTGTGTGTGTGTGTGTGTGTGTCTGTGTGTGTCCAACACTGAATTAATAGTAAATCAATACAAAATATGACTGTCGAGCTGTATGTCCACCCACTGCTCCATGCTGGCAGTGTGGGCAACTGTGATGAGTACGTACCTGTCTCTCACAAAGCCATCGATGATGTCTCTGGCGTGAACATCGATGATCAGCACTGTGTTGTATTTGGATCTGTCATTCTTGGACAGGGGAGAACGAACCTGTACAATACCAACCATTACAATTATGACTGTGTACTGTACTGTCACAGTACCAGTACCTCTTTTTCATTTATATAGTTTCTTTGTTCATTTGCTTCTGGTGCATGTCCTAATCTCTGCTTACTCAGACAAATGGTCAGAATGCTCAAGTACTGGATGTTTCCAAAGCTAAGGAGAGGCTTGAGCATACAGCAGCTAAAGCTTAAAGAAAATAAATTTTCAGAAAAGATTTCAGGAATATACATTCTGAAAAATCAAAATATATTTTAATCAGAAAAAAATCTTTTCACTTAAAGTCAAAATTGAATGACAAGCAAATATTTAATCTATTCCGTACACAAGATGTCAGCTGACATCCCACATAAAGTGCTTCCCAAATGCCTATAAGACATCCCTGACATCCTGCATCTATTCTGATTTTTCCTCAATTGGAGTTTGGTTCAATGAACATAAACAGACTCTGGAAAGTTAGTTTGATGTGTCTGGATTTTTAAAATACTATTTAAATGAGCATACATTATGTGGAAAACCAGTTTCTTCTCAATTATGATATGCTAACTGGACCACATGAATCCTGTGTGAAAGTGGGGTTTGCCTTATAATTATATGCAAAAAAGACATGGGAAACTTTGTCCAGCAAAGACAGGTATAATTATGGAAATGCATCTCTCTTGTCTGATGATTTGTTTGAACAAGAAGGTGATGACAACATCAGTGACAAACATGACACTTGTTCAGTCCATTTTCCAATAAGACAACATTTTAAAGAGGGGGCAGTACGACAGCTTGAAGTGGGAAGGGGGGGAAAAAGGGAGAGGAATGGTGTCAAAGGGTGTGGAAGAGGGAATGGCTGTGGACGTCAGTGAACTGTCCTTTCACTAAACACTGCCAAGAATGGACAACAGTCAATAATCAAGGATTTTCATGAAACCCAGGGCTGACAGACAAGGGGTGAGAAACACACATTCTTATTTTTCCATGCTTTTCATCACTGATCAAATGACTGACTTATCTGCAAAGGAGGCAAAATGGATGCACAGCAGACGCTTTAATCGGCCCAGTTGCAACCTGAAGTGAGTGAGTGCCATGAAAAAACTTCCCCCTCTAAAGGGGAATTCCCTCAGGTGTCAGAAACCTTTACTGCTGAGTTTCTGAGAGCATGGACTTTTTATGTTGACTGAACCCACATTTGTCATTGTTGAGACAGTTATCCACTTACAAACCTACAAGAGTTGTGATTGTTATTATAAACTTTTTACCTGTTTTATTTTCTTCGACAAGTATAATCTGACAACAAGCCAGTTATTTCCAGCTGAAATTTGCTTGTTTTCTTCTTTATTTTCCTTTACAAAAATGTTTATTTTCTTTCTGTATCATCTATAGTTTTTGTGCTAGAATTTTTTTTTAAATCATGAATCCTCAAAAATCCTTGGCAAGGGGAGAGCACTTTTTTAAACAAAATTCACTGGAACTGAACAGATTAACCACTTGACTGCTGCTGATGGGTATACTCATCGATGAGGGACTGTCGCCTCACTGAGATAAGACAGCTTATTGGTCAGAGCATCAATGATCAATCTGTATTTGCACTTCCTCCTCTTGGGACTGCATTACTTTCATTCAGTAAAATGAAGCACACCACTGAAAAGTACACTTCAAATACTCATCTCATTTCATGAAGGTTCAGCCATCAATGTGATAAAATCTATTATCATATCACTGTGAAAGCCAGTGTTTGGAGAGTAGGTGAGCTGACTGGGTGTGTATGTGAGTGAGTGAGTTATTTATTATCTATGGTGTTTCTTCTAAATTAATTAATTTATCTATTTATTCATTTCACTATTTAATCAATGTGTTATAAGACATGTTTCCTTATGTAGTCTACATTAATGTTATTCATAAAGCTATTGTAATGCATATTTATCTTTAAAAATTTTTGTGTGATTGTGCTGAACACATGATTAGTTTAACTTATTATTTTAGTGTCCAAGACATGTGATTTTTCTAACCTGGTTGATATCAATTTCATTACTTTAGTTATTGTGTTGCATATTTTCATGAATTTTAATGATCTAAAAGTGAGTGTGTTCTTTGTGTTTGAAGTTATATGTACTCAAGCAACACAGATATGCAGTTCTCACCTTCACAACGAGATCATCAATCTGTTTATGCAGCTTCTTGGCGTAGTCCTTGAGGGCTGTCTTGGCGCCCTTCTTCACCTTGCGGAACACATCCTCCACCTCCCACGTCCACCACACCTGGTTGCCAGCCAGACACACCATGCCCTGGTACTCCAGCATCCAATCCACTCTGTCCACAGGACACACAACACAAACAGGCCTGCTTGTACAGGGAGTGACAGAACAAACTGAATGAATTATATAATCACTTCGTCCCAGTGCTGCTGAACTGTTAAGAGATCAGAATGAATATGTACTCTGTTCTTTACATTTTCAACATGACAAAAGATCCTGGCTTTAATCCTGTCTGTCATTATCTTTGAAGAAAAAGATAACTAAACAGCATTCAATATTGTGAGATTTTTAAAAATGTATGTAGATGTACTGACCGGGACTTTTCATAGCTGTAAAAGAAGATGGCCTCTTTGGTGATGAGTCTGTTGGTCCTCCTCATTTCCTCCAAAACGCTGGTCATCCAGTCCTCCACTCGCCCCTCTGCTGCAATGTTGGTTCTGAACTCCATCACCTCTCCTTCTGCGGACTTCATGCCTGTAGCCAGCATCTCTCCATTGGGGCCTTTCACAAACACCAGGGAGGCAATGTTGTCGTACATCTGAAAGGGAAACACACACAGCTCTAGTTACTGTAACCAATGTTGTCATACATCTGAAAGGGAAACACACACAACTCTAGTTACTGTAACCAATGTTGTACATCTGAAAGGGAAACACACACAGCTCTAGTTACTGTAACCAATGTTGTCGTACATCTGAAAGGGAAACACACACAGCTCTAGTTACTGTAACCAATGTTGTCGTACATCTGAAAGGGAAACACACACAGCTCTAGTTACTGTAACCAATGTTGTCGTACATCTGAAAGGGAAACACACACAGCTCTAGTTACTGTAACCAATGTTGTCGTACATCTGAAAGGGAAACACACACAGCTCTAGTTACTGTAACCAATGTTGTCGTACATCTGAAAGGGAAACACACACAGCTCTTGTTACTGTAACCAAAGTCATTGCACATATCAAATGGAAACACTTGTCACTTGTTACTGTAGCAAAATTTGCTTGGAAGAATATAACAATTTTAGATACAACACTTTAACCTTTCCCGTACGTCGTGGGTGTGAAATCACCCAGACAAGTGTTTTTGCTCTGTAACTCAAGTAATATTGAAGCCACTTCCACATAATTTCATGACTTTGTCCATAATATAGTTTACTACATATCCACTGAACATTATTTTCTTTTATACATAAACAAAGAAGTTATTAATCAATTAATGTCCCAGTACGTCGTGGGTGTGACGACACCCATACTCCCAAAGAATAAACCTTGCACGCCGTACGTCGTGGGTGTGGAGCCACCCATGCAAAGCTTGCGCCACGCGTTGTCGACGTGACGTCACTTGGGCTCGCTACAGAGAGAGATCAGAGTGACCTTGTCTTTTGTTGATCGTATCCCGGTTCAAGTCTGCGGTAAGTTTTACTCTAAAGTTGTAACTAATTTCAGAAAACAATATTTATTGCACTAGATATCTTCAACAATATTGAATGAACTGTTTTTCTTGTAGAGAATGATCGGGAGCAACTGATTGATAGCTTTTTATCTAGTTGGAATTAAAGTGCCTTTCTAAGAACTGGATATTTTTGTAAGTCTGAAATCAACTGATCTAAAATCTAGTTGATATAGAAATTTTATTCTTATCCTAATCTGTTCTATTTTATATGCCTACACGCTATATATAAGCCTTTCCATGCACACACACACACACACACACACACACACTGCACACACACACACACACACTGTCTCTTTGTCTCTCTCTATGTCTGTTGCTCTTTACGTCCGTCTGTCTGTCTCTCTCAAACATGCAATAATATTCACATGTAAACACGCAGATACACGCACATTCATGCAGCCACCTGTGCATAGCTATACAGTCTGCTATTTGCCTCAAGCAGCACCGCGCGTGGGCTAAAAAATATCAGCACTGGCTAGGGATAGCCTTGACCGAAAGAGGATGGGCGTGTAGCCGCTAAAAAAAAAACAAAACCAACAACAAAAACAACACACACACACACACACACACACACAAAAAACAAAAACAAAAACAAAAAAACCGTTTTTTGTAAGTAACAACACTCTCTTCTCACGGGCAAAACTTATTCACAATGCGCCTGGTCAAGCACTGGAGTAAATAGCCTACACGCACAAGTGGAAACTGCGCATGCAAGTCTGCTGAAGAAAAGTTAAATTTGCTTTACGGACAGGTGTGGGTTACTGTGCACCCACGACGTACGGCAAGGTCTTATTTCTTCAGTGAAACCATGGGTGCCTACACACCCACGACGTACAGCGAAGGGTTAGTTCGTACACAGAAACCATGGGTGCCTGCACACCCACGACGTACAGCGAAGGGTTAGTTCGTACACAGAAACCATGGGTGCCTGCACACCCACGACGTACAGCGAAGGGTTAGTTCGTACACAGAAACCATGGGTGCCTGCACACCCACGACGTACAGCGAGGGGTCATTCCTTCTTAGAAACCATGGGTTTCTGCACACCCACGATGTACGGCGCGCAAAATTTTAGGCGACGTACGGGAAAGGTTAAATAGTGATTTTTTATAAAACATGGCTGATTATAAATATTTTACCAATTTTATTCCTAAAAGATGGGAACCAAAATAAAAAAAGCTTTGAAAGCTGATGCTTAACATCATTTCAGTTACACAGGCCATGACAGCAGATAGTTGACACTTACTTTGATCATGTGTTCCTGTACACACTCTGGGTCGGAGCTGCCAAGGATGGACAACAGTTCATCATCAGAAATGAAGAAGAAGCGAGGGAAAGCATTTCTCTTTGCATCCAGATAATCATTCAGGGATTTCTGGCACTTTTCCAAGCCAGCACTCAAGTTCTGCAGGTCTGAAAGGCGGTTCTGGGCATGGCAGGACAGTTTGATCTGTGGGGTCTTGTGAGTGTCTGTCATGATCTGAGAGAACAGAATGTCAATCAACATAATCATCATGACTGTCAACTATGACTGTCACCAGTCTTTTAAAGCATACCAGTCTCAACTCTTCTGGAAGACAGACAGAGACAGTAAGGTGTGTGGGACAAAGTCTAACAGTTCAAAAGAATTTAGAACCAACAAAAAAAAGGAAAAATCTTTTTAACCCTTTCACTGCCAGGAAAATAAGATTTAAGTGAAATCTATTTGCCAGGGGGTTTTTTTATACAAAAAACGGGTATAAATTTTCAAAAAATTCTGTGCTCTTTGTTATTGGAGAAAGACCCATAAAAGTATATATTTTCTGAAAGGTTAATGAATAAAGAACACAAAACACATGATGTTTTCCCATTTTATATAATTTTAGTGACATGTTGTTGTTTTGAAATCAGTGTTTTGTTTTTTGTCACATTTTCAACTTGTTCATTACTAACATTAGTCAGGTAATTTGCACTAAAATATCATATTTTCTGGACAAATGGATATCTGCATACACAAAACCATACTAGAACAACCACAATAAAAAAAAAAATTAAAAAGAGATAGATATACAATGCACTGTGACTTCTCCAAGTGATAATGTGGATGTGAGGCCATGCCCCCTCAGTCTCCACCCCCCTCCCCTTCACCCTTCTCAAACAGTCACTTTATCCAGTTCTCATCAAACTGCGTTGGCTGAGTGCCAAGAAAATCGCTCACACTGTCCTGCTAATAATTCAGTCACTTTCTGTCATCTGCTAAGGTTTGCACAGCCGGCATCACTCACTGATAGTCGTATCTTGGCCACTCTCTT
The DNA here is from genome assembly GCF_041734735.1 of Babylonia areolata. Classification (NCBI taxonomy): domain Eukaryota; kingdom Metazoa; phylum Mollusca; class Gastropoda; order Neogastropoda; family Buccinidae; genus Babylonia; species Babylonia areolata. The sequence continues at coordinate 25,016,340 of NC_134887.1, forward strand.
GATTGCTCCCCTTTATTTTCTATCAAATCGCCCTATAAATGTTCATCACTGTCTCCTTCGAGTTTACGCTTCAATTCCCCAAGCTAAAGCTACCAGCATTTTTGTCAACGAACTGAATGCAAAGCAGGGAAAAGTCAGAATATTTCGATGACGAGTTATCTCGTCATTGTGGCAGCGAAGCGAACATGCTTGCCATGATGAGTCATCTCGTCATATAGGCCGCCTAGGGGTTAAGTGTTGAATAAGTGCAACATACAGAAAGAATGACTTCCACAGATAATCATTTTAAGGACTGGTATAATAGAATTAACTTAAAAAGCAACAACATATATTTGAAACAGTTTCAGATCAGAATATTTTACAGAAACCTGGAATAAATTGAAAATGATGAATATGTTCACGCACCTGTTGCTAAACACATACACAAGAATATGCGCACACAGAATCACACACAGATTCTGACCTTTTTGAAAGTTTTGTCAATGGCATCAAATTTCTTTGCTTCCTCTGGAAGCTGGGAGCGGATGTCGCCTCCAATGAAAATGCCCTCCAAGTACATCCATTTCCTCTGCACCACCATCCACACCTGAAGGCATTCACATCACATCACATCAACATCACAAAGACATTCACATCACCTCACATCAACATCACAAAGACATTCACATTACCTCACATCAACATCACAAAGACATTCACATCACATCACATCAACATCACAAAGACATTCACATCACCTCACATCAACATCACAAAGACATTCACATCACATCACATCAACATCACAAAGACATTCACATCACCTCACATCAACATCACAAAGACATTCACATCACATCACATCAACATCACAAAGACATTCACATCACCTCACATCAACATCACAAAGACATTCACATCACCTCACATCAACATCACAAAGACATTCACATCACCTCACATCAACATCACATAGACATTCATGTCACCTCACATCAACATCACACAGACATTCACATTACCTCACATCAACATCACACAAACATTCACATCACATCACATCAAATCACATCAACATCACATAGATATTCATGTATCCTCACATCAACATCACATAGACATTCATGTCACCTCACATCAACATCACAAAGACATTCACATCACATCAACATCACAAAGACATTCACATCACATCACATCACAAAGACATTCACGTCACCTCACATCAACAGCACACAGACATTCACATTACCTCACATCAACGTCAAAAGGACATTCACGTCACCTCACATCAACATCACAAAGACATTTACATCACCTCACATCAACATCACATAGACATTCACGTCACCTCACATCAACATCACAAAGACATTCATGTCACCTCACATCAACATCACACAGACATTCACATTACCTCACATCAACATCAAAAGGACATTCATGTCACCTCACATCAACATCACAAAGACATTTACATCACCTCACATCAACATCACATAGACATTCACGTCACCTCACATCAACATCACAAAGACATTCATGTCACCTCACATCAACATCACAAAGACATTCACATTACCTCACATCAACATCACACAGACATTCACGTCACCTCACATCAACAGCACACAGACATTCACATTGCCTCACATCAACAGCACACAGACATTCACATTACCTCACATCAACATCACATAGACATTCACGTCACCTCACATCAACATCACAAAGACATTCACATCACCTCACATCAACATCACAAAGACATTCATGTCACCTCACATCAACATCACAAAGACATTCACATTACCTCACATCAACATCACACAGACATTCATGTCACCTCACATCAACAGCACACAGACATTCACATCACCTCACATCAACATCACATAGACATTCACGTCACCTCACATCAACAGCACACAGACATTCATGTCACCTCACATCAACATCACATAGACATTCACGTCACCTCACATCAACATCACAAAGACATTCATGTCACCTCACATCAACATCACAAAGACATTCACATTACCTCACATCACCTCACATCAACATCACACAGACATTCATGTCACCTCACATCAACAGCACACAGACATTCACATCACCTCACATCAACATCACATAGACATTCACGTCACCTCACATCAACAGCACACAGACATTCACATTGCCTCACATCAACATCACAAAGACATTCACGTCACCTCACATCAACAGCACACAGACATTCACATTGCCTCACATCAACAGCACACAGACATTCACATCACCTCACATCAACATCACATAGACATTCACGTCACCTCACAGCAACATCACATAGACATTCACGTCACCTCACATCAACATCACAAAGACATTCACATCACATCACATCAACGTCACATAGACATTCATGTCACCTCACATCAACATCACAAAGACAATCACGCCACCTCACATCAACATCACAAAGACATTCACATCACATCACATCAACGTCACATAGACATTCATGTCACCTCACATCAACATCACATAGACAATCACGTCACCTCACATCAATATCACCTCACAATCTCATTGCTCACATCAAAACAAACAATATTTCACATCAAGAGAACATGTAGAAACAATGGTTACCTATTGCAGACATGATTTTACAAGTTCTTTGAAATCTACCAAAACACAGAACAAGAAAGAGAGAGGATGGCAGAGTGCAGAAAGTGGTACAACTTACATCCAGCACTTCAGAAATGTGTGACAGTGACTTCTCCCAGTTCTGTACAGTGTTGAGGAAAGGTCCGATGTAGCGTGATGCTGACATACTCTGGAGATTCATTGAGGAGTCGTCCAAGTTCTGAAGGACATCATCCACCGCTCCAAGAATGTACCCACGGTTTGATGTGCCCTTCATGTAAGCCTGAACGTTGAACTTGATGTTGTTCCATGTCTCCTCCACTTCTTTGACACCCTGTAAACAAAGTACTCATCTTATATTATGACTAATCAATGTGTATGAATAGGAGGTTTTCACTGTAACATTGTGAACAATGATATAAATTTTGTTTACCAAAAAATCAGTTTATGCTGTAGCTAAATACAGCCGAGTTCAAGTGTTATATATGAATGTTTGCAACTTTAAATCAAGATAAAAAAGGAATGTTATGACAAGTTTTCGCAAGAACAACAATGAAATAATATCTAATCAAATGGAAATATTAGAAGAACAGGTCAGGTTTTATTCATATCTCTACAATTAGACAACACAAACAGATAAGGTTACACAAGCAATAGGCCATTTTATGAAAGATGAACAATTTACAAAGTTAGATAAAGATGAAGCATCATTGTGTGAAGGATTAATCACAGAAGAAGAGACCAACAATGCCTTGAAACAAATGAAAAACAGACCATCTCCAGGTAGTTATGGATTAAGCACAGAATTCATAAAATTCTGTTGGGTTAGATTTTTTTTTTAACTTGTAATTAATTATCTAATGAATCATTTGCAGACTAAGAAATGTCTTACACACAGAAACAGGGAATAATTAAACTATTACATAAAGGCAAATGATTACCACAAAATAATTTTAATAACTGGAGACCAATCACTCTAAAAAATAACTGGAGACCAATCACTCTAACGAAGGTAGACTATAAAATATTGGCAAAAGTACTTGCGAAGTGATTAGATAAAGTTATACATAGATTAATCAACCTGGACCAAGTTGGATATCTCAAAGGAAGAAACATTTCATCTATAATTAGATCAATGGATGATGTTATTGATTATTTGAATCATACAAATGATTCAGGATACCTCCTCGCTCTTGATTATTACAAAGCATTTGATTCAGTATCACAAGAATTTCTGTTGCATGCATTAAGAGTATTTGGATTTGGTAAGCTATTTATAAAATGGGTAAAGATCTGAAACAAAAATACATTTAGTAGTATCAATCATGGAGGATGGATTTCACAGCCATTTTCAGTTACAGGTGGCATCAGACAGGGATGTCCATTTTCACCCTTAGCTTTCATTTTAGCGGTAGAATTATTAGCAGTCAAAATTAGAAAAAGAAATACAACTGGAATAACACTTCCTTCTGATGGACAAACTAACAAACAAATTAAAAAAAGAAAAACAGTTAACAGATGACACAACTCTTTCTGAGCAACAAAGAAGACATGTTTTAAGTCTCAAGCATCATAAATGCTTTTTCCGCATTCTCAGGCTTGGTATAAAATCAAAAGAAAACAAAAGCCATGAAAATGGGAATAGGTTATGAAGACCAAAGTCTTCCTTTTGGAATACGGAAAGGATAAAGATATTAGGTATTTACTTTCAAAATGGTGTTAGAGCCCAAAACATCGAAAATAATTGAGATGGGAAACTAGAAAAGATAGTAAATCTTATTCAGATATGGAGTATTAGAGATCTTAGCATATATGGAAAAATATTTATTGTGAAATACTTTCTAGTCAGTCAGTTTACGTATATTATGCAATCAATTGGCTTACCAGACCATATCCTCATGAAAATAAACAGAATTATTTGAAAAATCTTTTAGTAAAGAAAATATACAAATAGAAAAGCATCTGAAAAAAATAAAAAGGAAGATAATGGAAGGGAATTATAATACAGGGGGATTAAGAATGGTAAATATGATTAGTTTATAGAAATTTATTATTTACAGCGGGTTGGGAAACTTTTCAACACGACAGACGAAAACTGGAGGTATATCCTGAAGTGGTATTTTAAACAATCTGGAAAATGGCCAAATATTCTTGACATGAATTGTAGATCTGAAAGATACTGGCAATACTGCAAACGATTTTTGGAGAAAAGTTATATATAGGTATTTCGAAAACAAACCAATAGGATTAAAAACTTCCAAAACCAACACCTATGGCACAATAGTCTCATACAATTTAAGAAGACTGTGCTATTTTTTCCTACTTGGTCTAAGACTGGAAGAGACAGAATGATGGATATAATGGACATAATTAAGAAAGAAAAAAAAGACCATACACACTGGAGGAAATCCAAAGCAAAGTATTGTAAAACCATGCTTTTACTCATTTTGAATATCATGCTTCAATGAATGTGATCCCGGCTGACTGGAATGAATGGATCAGACAGGCAGACACACAGATTCACTCTTTAACAAACAAAAGACACTTTGCAAACAACCTCAATGATAAACCAAAGGCAATTTCAAAGTACTTATACAATCAAACAAATAAAAGGACCAAGGAAATCCATGTGCCAATGGATTCTGGAAAAGGAAATCTGGTTTTGAATTAAATGAAAATGTCTGGCTAATCACCCATTTTGAGACAAAAGAAGAGTGTGTGGACTACAGTGGAAGATCCTCCATGACATATACCCAACAAACATTCTGCTGCACAAAATAAAAGTAACTGATGACAATAAATGCACAACATGCAAAAACGTGGTCAATTTTACTGAGCACTTCTTTTTTGACTGCCCAGACATCAATGTTTTTTTGAAAACGGTTGAATGTTACATATGCAGCAACATTGGGAGAAAAGTACAATTAACATTGTATGAAGTGTTTTTGAAGTCCAAAATAAAGAGATGCAAACTCACATTTTAAATACCATAACCAGGATGATACTAGTAGGAAAGATGTGAATTAGTATTGCAAAGAAAACAAAAAGATCAACTCCCATCTTTGTGATTTTTTAACAGCAGATCTCATATAGAAAAATATAATTCATATAGGTACAACACGAACATAATTCTTCTTCTGCTGTTTCCTCTTCTTCTTCATCTTCACCTACATTGCTATTATCATTATTATTATCATTATTATTATCATTATCATTATTATTATCATCATTATTATCATCATGATTTGTAGTAGTGGTGGTGGTGGAAGTGGTAGTAGTAGTATCAGTATTTAATTCAGTACTTTTATTTATTTACTTATTTTATCAATTTTTTAATGTACATAAAAAAAAAACAGCTGTATGCAAACACAAAAAGGAAGAGCTTAAAAGAGGAGTGGATGAAACAGTCGCAAGCAACACACATTAGGGTATAAAAAAAAACAACCGACATGTGTGAGCAATCAGTACGCATTAAAGATTGCAAAAAATGTCTATCATTAAAAAGGCACACACACCAAAAAAAAAAAGAAAAAAAAAAGTACGAATGGATCTGTGTCCATGCCCTTTATTTATCTTTATTTCCGAATGTGCTATTATTTTCTGTTGTTAATCTTTTTCATTCTTTTTATTTCTTTTTTTTTCCTTTTTATACTTTTTTTTTTGCCAATGAAGAAAGCCACACGCAGAGCACTTAACAACAACAACAAAGAGTGTGCTCCATGACTTGCATGCAACTGATGCCAAAGAAAAAAAAAAGTGATTGAACTTAGGAACGATTAATCTCAATTCTGGTACAAGGAAGCAAAATAATAATCGCTATCAATGGAAAAAAAACAACAACTCCAAAACCTAGTTCAGTAATACATATAAGCTTTGTGACACACATTTCAAAACCTGCAGAAAGCAGCTGACTGACCTTTTCAATACCCATTTCTTTGCTGGCACAGGTGACTATTTCACTGATGGTTTCCTGGTAACGGTGTAACTCCATGGCAAAAATGTTGGCCAGTGTGAAAGTCTCTGGGTTCATGTCAAATTTCTGTCCTGTTTTGGTCATCAGCTCTTTCCAGTGACGCTCTCTGAGTGCTTCATGTTTCAAGTCCACAAAGAGAGGCAGGGAGTCACGGAACTCCTTCATCTTTTCATCCAAGGAGCGACCAGCAGCCATTTGGCGGACGTCCTTGGGCAGTTTCCGCAGCTGTTTGAGGAAGCCTTCGATGCCATCCTGCAGGAGCTGGATGTTGAGGTTGGCCCACAGGGTCTCTGACCACTGCTCTCTGGCACTCTGGGGAAAACATAACTGGCTGTGATGCACAAACAATACAGAGAAACAATACCTTCAACAGTCTTATGACTTTCCACAAATGATACATCAAGATAAAAGGCACCTGATTTATGACCAGTAATAATTAAGATTTCTGACATTATACAAATTTATAAATAACATACAAAACATATAATAGAAGGGCTTGTGCATGTATGAACACACACACACACACACACACACACACACACACACACACACACACACCCCTCAGTGTTTCCAATGGTTGGAACCCACCTTCTGTTCAATGTAGATCTCATAAATCTGCTCCAGCCCTTTCATCTCTTTCTGTACTTTGAGCAGTTCAGGGTACATAGTGATGGGCAATTCAAACAGCTTCTCTGCATTGGTCAGCTCCTGGCGCTGTGCTTCCAGCTCTGCCACTTCTTCCTGGTACTTCTTCATCAGCTCCACACCTGACCCACACATCATCACACCTGACACTGCATCACCTGCTGTTTGCTGCACAGCACTATATAGACTCCACACCTGACCCACACATCATCACACCTGACACTGCATCACCTGCTGTTTGCTGCACAGCACTGTACAGACTCCACACCTGACCCACACATCATCACACCTGACACTGCATCACCTGCTGTTTGCTGCACAGCACTATATAGACTCCACACCTGACCCACACATCATCACACCTGACACTGCATCACCTGCTGTTTGCTGCACAGCACTATATAGACTCCACACCTGACCCACACATCATCACACCTGACACTGCATCACCTGCTGTTTGCTGCACAGCACTATATAGACTCCACACCTGACCCACACATCATCACACCTGACACTGCATCACCTGCTGTTTGCTGCACAGCACTGTACAGACTCCACACCTGACCCACACATCATCACACCTGACACTGCATCACCTGCTGTTTGCTGCACAGCACTATATAGACTCCACACCTGACCCACACACCATCACACCTGACACTGCATCACCTGCTGTTTGCTGCACAGCACTATATAGACTCCACACCTGACCCACACACCATCACACCTGACACTGCATCACCTGCTGTTTGCTGCACAGCACTATATAGACTCCACACCTGACCCACACACCATCACACCTGACACTGCATCACCTGCTGTTTGCTGCACAGCACTATATAGACTCCACACCTGACCCACACACCATCACACCTGACACTGCATCACCTGCTGTTTGCTGCACAGCACTGTACAGACTCCACACCTGACCCACACATCATCACACCTGACACTGCATCACCTGCTGTTTGCTGCACAGCACTATATAGACTCCACACCTGACCCACACATCATCACACCTGACACTGCATCACCTGCTGTTTGCTGCACAGCACTGTACAGACTCCACACCTGACCCACACATCATCACACCTGACACTGCATCACCTGCTGTTTGCTGCACAGCACTATATAGACTCCACACCTGACCCACACATCATCACACCTGACACTGCATCACCTGCTGTTTGCTGCACAGCACTGTACAGACTCCACACCTGACCCACACATCATCACACCTGACACTGCATCACCTGCTGTTTGCTGCACAGCACTATATAGACTCCACACCTGACCCACACACCATCACACCTGACACTGCATCACCTGCTGTTTGCTGCACAGCACTGTACAGACTCCACACCTGACCCACACATCATCACACCTGACACTGCATCACCTGCTGTTTGCTGCACAGCACTGTACAGACTCCACACCTGACCCACACACCATCACACCTGACACTGCATCACCTGCTGTTTGCTGCACAGCACTGTACAGACTCCACACCTGACCCACACATCATCACACCTGACACTGCATCACCTGCTGTTTGCTGCACAGCACTATATAGACTCCACACCTGACCCACACACCATCACACCTGACACTGCATCACCTGCTGTTTGCTGCACAGCACTATATAGACTCCACACCTGACCCACACACCATCACACCTGACACTGCATCACCGACTGCTTGCTACACAGCACTGTACAGAAGATGATCTGCCTTCTGACAAACATCAAGTTTCAAGTTTCAAGTTTAAATTATCCTTTCACTCCAACTGGAGTATGGAGGATTACTGCAAAATAATCTTTTCATGCCCAGAACAAACATTTCCAAATACACAACAATGTCACATAAAAGTTGAGAAAACACAAATGTCTTTTGACTCCAAAAGTATAGCTAGGCAACATTTGCAAATCTAATTATCTTACAGCTAAAATGACTTTTTTGCCTCCTTTGAGCATATTACAAAAATTAAAAAGATGATCAGCCTTCTGACAAACATCACAGTGCATACTGTATAGTATTATAGTGCACAGCCGCTTGGCTGCTCCCTCCCGCTAACATTTTTTCTTTGAGTTTGTACTTTATGCTTCCTTTCATAACATAATCTGGCATCCAAGTCCAACAGATACAGGCATCTGCAGTGTTGGTTAGGTAATTTGAACAAAACTTTCAAAGACGCACATGTAAAGTGTCTGAGTGTGCAGTACAAGTCTTCCCACTGAGCTCATAGCATATTCAACTCTGGGTTGGATCCAGTGTGAGGGCTGAACAATCTCATGAAGAAATGACTGATGGGATTGGCCATGCAGCAGGTGCCAGCGGCCTACCTTTGTCCAGGTCTCCCCCCACAGCACCGGGCCCTTCCAACATGAAGCGGTCAGAAAAGGCCTCCAGCTCCTTGCGGAAGTCTTTGATCTGGTCTTGGGTAATCTGTCATAAACAATACACATCATGTGATACAGCCACCAGACTAGAAAGGGAATCAGTAAAACAACCAACACTATTGTAGCACAGTTATTGCACACATTTAGGATGTATCATTAGCTTTCAGTATGTATGGTTTACAATATTGCTGCATATTAATTTACTCATATACCCTCTTCAAAGAACAGCAATCACAAACAAATATTAAGTTACAGGTTTCCCAGTCTTCCAGTTATCTGAGATGACAAGAAACAGGCCACATGGAACATATCGTATAATGCATTATTGGTGACAGTACTTATTCACATAAGTACACTGTGTGTGTTCTCTATGTGTGCACATATGCATGGCTCTGTGTGTGTGTGTGTGTGTGTGTGTGTGTGTGTGTGTGTGTGTGTGAGTGTGTGTGTTCACATGCTCATGTCTAATATGCACAGATGTAAGCAAGCATCCGTGTCTAAATATATATATGTGTGTGACAATGTATTTATATATATATATATGTGTGTGTGTGTGTGTGTGTGTGTGTGTGTGTGTGTGTGTGTGTGTGTGTGTGTGTGTGCATACAAGGCTTTTAGAACAGTACCAGGAAAACTTACCTCAGTGAATTTGCGTTTGACCACCACTAGACTGGCATCAATGTTTTTGGACTTGAGAACCAGGTCATCCCACATCTGAGGTAGTTTCTCCACCAGCAGCTTCTCTTCTTCTGTCACCTGGACACATCAATCAGACATGCTCTCCATGTTTAGTATTCTATCTAAAACACAAAAATAGGAAACCTACAAGCTGCCATAGAAACTATTGAAGCAAAAAAAAAAAAAAAAAAAAAAAAAAAAAAATCTATGTCAGTGTCCCTCCAATCTGAAATAAAAAAAAGAAAAATAACCAACAACAACATCAAAATTCAGAACAAACATCAGTTGACACCCATTTCCATGTCTATCTGTCTGTCTCCCTTTGTCTCTCTCTCCCTCTCTTTCTCATTCATATTCAGAATATTTACAGATGCATCTGTATGTCTATTATGCTTATAATGCAAACACATATTTGTCTATATGTATACAAATATATGTTTCTATTATCTATTGGGTATGCAGTGTATGTGTACATGCATATGTAATATATGTGTGGGGGTTTACCCTGCCTTTATTTCTATTATCTTATCCAATTTTTTGTTTTGTTTTTATCTATCTGTTCTTTTTGCCCTGATGGCTGGATGTAAAGAAGCATACATGCTTTACCACTTCCCTCTTTAAACAAATCTATTGTTATCCATGTCTGATCTTTTGTTTACCTCTTTCCTGTAACTGAGACTATCAAACTTCCCTTTTCTTAGTTTTGCATACATTTATGTTTGAATTTATATCAGTATATCCATTATCAGCTGCTTGTGTTTATTTGATGAGAAAATGTAGGACAAGGTTTTGACCCTTATGAACGATTAGAGTGTTGACTATAAAAAAAACAACACCACAATATATAATGGATACTTCAAATTTAAGAACAATAGAAATCTTGTCATTCATATATCATTCATATCAAGTGTTGAAAAAGTGAAAAGTTTCCCTCACCTCAATGCCATACATGGACAGGGTGCGGTACTTCTCTGTGATGTCACGAATGCGGTTCTCCACATCCAGAGAGATGGTCTTGATCTCAGAGATGGTGGACAGCACAAACTTCAGATCATCAAGTCGGGTTGGTGACTGCTCAAGGTCATCAGATTTGTCCTGACAAACACACATTTCTCTGTTGCTTAATAAAAGACAACGCTTGACAATGGAAAAAAAATTAAGGAAAGAAACCATGTAATTATATTTCAATCTGATAACACAGATAAACAGATACAGGAAACCAGCCTTTAGTGTACTCTTCTACCAGACACAAATTAAGGTGAAAACATAGAATTCACTCCAACTGTGACAACTAGACAGAAGACATACTCCTAAACCAGGCTCCTCGATATCAACCATCCATTTTTCTTTTTCCACACATAATACAAATGCAGGAGCTCCAGTGTCACTATGAAGAAAAAATGCATGGCACACACACTTTCCTGATGATTGTGCAGTACTCACATCAAGCATGTCTCTGAGACCAAAGAGGTTTTCTTTGGCAGAGTCCCTGAGGATTTTGCCCAGCACGGACTCCCACTGCTTGGCATGGTTGACAACTGAGGAAGCCAGCTGGGTCATGGAGAGGCGGATACAGTCCTGGTCTTTGGTGGTGGGCTGCGACTCCACCTCATCCATCATCTTGTTGTAGTACTGAAGGCGGTCATCAAACCACACCACTGATGGCTCCTTCTGGAACCACTTCTCAGCCAGCGCTTGCTACAACACAAAATCCAGCAATGAAAATAATCATATATCCCTGAATTATATCAAGCCATGTCACATATATATTATACACCATTAATAACATCATATCATATCATATCATATCATTTCTAAAACTGTGTAAGCTGCAGTCTCTGATTCTATGAGAAAAAGGTACACATGCACACACATACACACACTTCTACACAAATGTCCATGCACACAAAAACAAGCATGGCATACTATACCTTTTCACTTTTCCAGATACTTCTGTACTTTTTCCAGCGGTTTAGATAGCGTGTCAAGGTGGTCAAAGTGTTCTTGATGTTTGCAGTTATAGTCTGGACAAGTTCAATGATTTCTTGATTCGCTGAGATGTCAGTGAAGAAAGTGAACACAAACAGTTCATCCTCTCCTTCCACTTTCTGGGGCGGACTTTCCTTGCAGCTGCCGTTCATCCAGCGCACAAAGAGCTTGGTTCTGTACAAAACATTGCAATATTTAATCCTTTATATGTCACCTGCAGACACACTTATAGCCAGTTTGTTCACATGAATACGCATATCTATATATATCTACATCTATATATCTATATCTATATATAACACAAGATAAATCCTGGGCTTGCTGGCACCACTCCATGAAAATCATTCCACAGGGGTAGATTCCCGAAAGAGAACAACAAAAAATGGTAAATAAACTCCAAAGATAATAATTGTCCTCCTTTCTTCTGCTCTCAAATGTTCTCCCATAGGGCTTCACCATGACAGCGTCTTGTCTGTGACATACATACAGATACATACATACATATACATATACATATACATACATACATACATATATATATATATATATATATATATCACCCATACATCATAACCAGAATATAATGCACACTAAATTAACTGCTAAAAATGACTGCGACAGGTGATTATGACTAAATTATGGCCTATACTGAATAAAAGAAAAACCAAAAATAGGTTCACATGATGGTTGAAACTGAAACAATTTCAGTAACATGTTCACACACTCTAGCCAATTGAACTAATCACATGATGTGTGCACAGGATGACTGTTGTTTTGAATGTACTGACATGCACACTGACTATGATTTTAGACAGTTATATAAGTTGTATTTAATACTAAAACTGACTGGGTTATGAATAAGGCACTCTACATTATAATGCAAGAAAAAAGTATCAGCTTAGTCTGAGAATCATAGTGTTTGGTGCAGACAGGGGTTTTGAGATAACAGACACCAGAAAAAACCAACCTCTTTCTCCATGTGAGTAATATGTCAGTAAAATTTGAAAGTTAGGTAAAGACAGACATGAATAATGTGCAGACAACCACCTACCCATCCACAGCATCACGCACACACTGCAGGGTGAGTTTGTAGACCTCGTTGGCCTGAGGATGTAGCACAACATCAGGAGCAGCCAGCAGTGTGTCCACCTGGAACAGTGCCTTGCTGCCAGTCAGCTGGTTGTTGAAACGGTTCAGGTTGGTGATGATCAGCTGTGAAAACACAACACATTTCATGCCATCAAGTGTTCACAGAATCTATTTTTACACATTCATGAAAATTACATCACACACTTCATGCACAAATCATTTTTAGGCTGGTCCTGACTTGGTTCATGCTGCTTACATCTGGACAACAGTACCATGCACACACAACCCATCAGACATTTCCCTGAGATGTGACAAACTGCACTGTTAATCACAACAGGTTTTAGCACACCATTTTTCCCTCCTCCCTCACCATCTAAAAAATATTAATAAATTGAGGGAAGGGTGTTGTGCTGCAGCAGTAACATATTATTTTGCAATGTCGTTTTAGTGTGTATACCACTTTTTTGTTTGTTTCAGACTGCTAATTATCATACAATTGTTGTAAATTGAGCATGTTTTTGTCACAAAGTACAAGTAGTTGAGCTACCTTGGTGAGTGATTGGAAGACCTTTTTCTCCCAGTGTGTGTAGTACTGGTGCAGCTTGGGAGACTTGCCCGTGTTGGTGTGAGCCACAAGGCCCTCCATCTTGGTCAGCAGGGGACCAATGGCATGGTACTTCCGTGCCAGGATTTCAAAGTCTTTGGCTCGCTCACGCTCTATGTGCTCAAAGAACTCCTGCATCAAAGGTATCACATCAAGGATGTTACATGTAAGCATCTTAAAAAGACAGAAAAAAAACATGTTAGTGTAGCCGGGTTGGCTACAATCTTCATTGGGCCAGCTTAGCAGATGACTTTTGTGACTCGCCGAAGGTTACCAAGGAAGTTGTAAATCTGTCACAAGTTATCTCCCTTTACAGGGAACCGTATGATGATTTTTATCAATTTGTTAAATTATAAACACTTCCTTATAGATGAGATTATAGTTTTTATGTTATTGGTCTTCAGAAAGATCATACTTCTCAACTGTAATGATATCATTTGGCCAGGTAGCCTATAACTCTTTTAAACTAATATTTATGTGAATGAATTTTGGCGCGATCTTCGAAATCCACTCAGTTGAAACATATAAAATACCTTGTTTTCCATAAATCGATATAGTTGCCGTGGAATTTAGATTGTGCATTAAAATGTAAATGATTAAGCTTTCTTCTCGTGTGTCGCTTTCCGTGTACACAGTTACAGGCATGCGATAGTACGAAATGTCTGACAGTATTTCGGCCCCACAAAACTATCTCTTCTTCAAGCCATTGGAATTCGTCAGTTCTGATTTGAGCAAAATACGTTTTTACAATACCTAAACATTTTTATAGCGTGTCTTGCAGATGTTTGCATTTCTGTTATCAGTCTGATTCATATCATACATGTATAGTTGTGTTGTAGTTGGTTTAAACGAAGTATTTCATTGTCGATCACAAGTGCCAAAAGCACCGCCAAGCGGTGCCGACACGGGAGCTGTCCGTTGAGTTTTCTCTTGAATTTTGACATAAAAAATCTTTACTCTAGAAGCAGATTCTATAGATGATTTTCATATAGTTGGAAATTCAGGATTTTCAGTTACTTAACTGTTGCAATTATATTACATATCGCGACGTTTTAATTGTTGTACAAAAATGATACATGAACTCGTTAAAAGCTCATTCATTCAGTGACTCTTTTTGTTTACAGTTTTTAACTACATTATTTTTGTAGAAAATAGTTTAGCTTAAGAAAATGCTCATCTCTTGTAGTTTTGTGTGATATATAATATGTCTATGTTAGTTCCCCGAGCCGAAAGTCAGAAGCCGCTAAATTTGGTCAAACAAACACAAGCTTGGCCCCTCAAGGCTCACGGAGGGCCAGTTTCGTGAGTCGCTTCGCAGCGCTGGCTTTGCGGTTCGGCGGAACAGAATATAAGGAGTGAGTGAGTGCCAGACAAATAGAGAACTCTCCTGGTCTGGAAAAATGAGAGAATAAAAGAAGAAAAACCAGCGCACCGCCTTTCCGAGTCTACCTTGCCTGGCTGCAGCTCTCTTCTGCAAACACCTTCTACCTGTCTTCACCTTCTCTAACACCACCTTACCACCCCGTCACATTAGCATCTTTGACAATAAATTATAAATGGCCACAAATGTCATTCAGTTGGTTATTAAATATAGTTTCCAAAAGAACAAAATGGATTCAACTACCTCATGATTCAGCATTGACTACAGTCATTGTCGCCTGGTTTTGTTCACAGACATTAGTCATTGTTGCTTGGGTTTTTGTTTTGTTTTGTTTCTTTCCTATTCTTATTCTTACTCTGTACATATTGTATGAGACCTTCACACTGAGTGAAAAACATAATGGCTTTTCTATGATTTGAGTCCTATCTTAAAATGCATTGCTATAGATGAGTGAAATCCGATGAAAAATCCCCAAAGTGTATTAAGATTGATGACCCATTACTTGGCAGAATTTTGCTAATCCTTGCAAATGTATACACCAATGTAACTTCCATACTAAACAGAAGAAGTTCCTATTTGAACTAAAAATGACGAAATGGCTGCTATTCAGTGTGTCAATGTCTGAAGAAAGTGCTAAGTTATTTAATAAGAAATGAAAATATAACAGTAACATGACAGTGGAAACATTTTTAGCTTCTTTATATTTTTGTGCCCTTCTAAGAGGAGCATTGTCATTATAATTTGACTGTGTGGAAAGAACTTATTTTCTCCTAATTTATGCTCAATTTGGTATCAACAGATAACATTTCAATAGAAAATAAATTCATTAAATAAAGTTTACCACAGACAGACATGCACAGACATACATACACAGAGACACATGTATAGCTGAAACACATGGACTCATGTAGTGTGTAAACATATATGGCATCCACTGTTAATACAAGGCAGGGATGTCAAAATCTTATTCCCTCTCTTTAACTTCCTGGTATCAGTTGACAAGACCCTTTTCACATGAGACAGTTCTTGAAGTTTACAAACCAAGACTCTGCTTTCCACTGTTTTTCATGGACTACCACACCTAATAGTCAACCGGCATTAAGTATGACAGTATGGGTACTAACCTTCATTTTCAGGTAAAATACATACTGAAAACAGGGTTTGCTATATTCTTGTGGCTTTATATTTTTCGATGTTCCAAAACTTGTTATGAAAAAAAATGCATATGACAATCAATGAGTCAAAGACTATTCTCCTTTTTACATGTGTGATGGGGTGGTAAGGTGGTGTTAGAGAAGGTGAAGACAGGTAGAAGGTGTTTGCAGAAGAGAGCTGCAGCCAGGCAAGGTAGACTCGGGAAGGCAGTGCGCCGGTTTTCTTCTTTTATTCTCTCATTCTTCCAGATCAGGAGAGTTCTCTATTTGTCTGGCACTTTGCTCACTCCTGATATTCTGTTCCGCTGAACCGCAAAGCCAGGGCCGCGAAGCGACTCAGGAAACCGGCCCTCTGCAAGCCATGAGGGGCCAAACTTGTGTTTGTTTGACCAAATTTAGTGGCGTCTGACTTTCGGCTCGGGGAACTAACACAGACATATTACATATCACACAAAACTGCAAGAGACGAGCATTTTCTTAAGCTAAACCATTTTCTACAAAAATAATACAATCAAAAACTGTAAACAAAAGGAGTCACCGAATGAAAGGAAATTTTCTATCTAAAATTACGTTTAAATAACATACTTACCGTGACCCAACTAGTGCAGACTCCGGCAGGGGTCTAACATTCCTGCCTGTGCAAACTACTATCTGCCTATGCGGAGAAAATGAAACTACGGCCGATAACCTCCCGGAAGTAGGTAACCTCCCCTTTGTCCCGCTGGCTAACGCCCTCTTTTGACGGCAATATGCCATCACCAGCGCAGCGAGCAGGGAGAACAGGAAGCGGGGAGGACGGGAGGGTCTTAAATTTGGGTCACGGTAAGTATGTTATTTAAACGTAATTTTAGACAGAAAATTTCCTTTTAATTACACATACTTAACCGTGACCCAACTAGTGCAGAATAGCGCGACAAGGTGGAGGGCTCACCTGTTCTACCGTCTGTTTGCTGTGATGGCCTGTTGTGCAACTACCACAGAAGCGATGCCTCTTAAGCCATCATCCCGTAGGTGTGCGACGTCTCTCTGGTAGAAGTCGATGAGCCATCATCCCTAAGGCGACAGATGTCCCTCAAGTAGAATTCGACGAAGTAGAGTGTACTGTGCCACCTAAGGATATTGGTGCGGGCAAAGAAGACCGAAGTCCGCAGTCGTATTGTGGGGGAGGTCTGTGGACCACAGCTGTGCTGATAAATGTAGGGCAAAGAAAATCAGGTCGGTGGGTTGAATCCACACTTTACTGAGAGCCCTTCGAATCAAAGGAAGGGAAGGAAACATGTACCCTTATAGGGTTGTCTCATTTGAGCGCGGTTGAGCGTCAATGCAAGGAGATGCACATGTGGTTTGATCTGATGATTCCACATCGGATGTGGGCCGATAGTGGAAGTGATTTTTGGTTTTGAGGGAAACTGTGGCACGAGACAGAGGTAGGTTGCCATGTTGGGCTTGCCTTAGGCATGACAGCCAGATCTGTAGAGCTCCTCCATGCGAGCTGACAGGCAATGGGTGCTCCCCCCACCACTTTTTTGTCATTGCCAAAAAATGACAGCACTGGTATGTTGCCAATGCATAGAATGGCAGACATTTGGCAACAAAAGACTTGATGTCCCTGGTGCCTCTGGGACAGGGTTGTGTAATTGCCCAGGTAGGTATCATCACGAAGGGGCTTACGGAAGGCTTGGTGGCTTCTCTGCCTGAGTGTGGCATGCTGGAGCCACCTGCAGATAGTTGTCGGTGGTCAATGGCTGGGTTGGATCAGGCTGTGGAAGTGCGTTTCATGCGCCCACATGTCACTCAGTCTCATTCTGTGGTGGAATACCAAATGGAAGAGGGTTTCCATGGGGAAAATTTTTTGCTGAAGGTTCTTTAGTGAGAAAGGGGACCAGATCCATGACAGGCCTCTGGCTGTGTATGGTGCGCACTGAGTCTGGGATGGAGCTGGGCGGGGGCAGGGAGGTAAGTGGCTCAAGATGTGTTGAACTGGCTATTTACATCAAAGCACTGATCTGACATACGTTTCCAATATGGCCAACTGCAAAGTGAGAGCTGTATTATCAGTGGTTTCTTAATTGCAAAGGGAAATCATTTGCAGCTTAGCCTTTCATGAATGACTATGTCTCTCAGACTGGAAGTCAAATTGCACTGGGACTTAGTGCTGTAGCCTTGGGCCTAACTAACCATTGGGATCCGTCCTAAGGCCCTCTTGATCGAGGGACTGGGGATGCAACTTAGGCAAAACACTCTCTACTAGAAATTGTATAATCGAATTCCAGCCCAAATAGTTGGAACAGCAGTTGCCTCCTCTGCTGTTCTGATGGTGACTGTCGTACACGACTGATTATCATATATTGTTCCTAGGAGGGCACCAATCAGCATGGGTAAATCAGGAAACAGCTGCTGTGTGCTTGAGGGATGAAGGTGTCCACCATGCAGGTTATACTGCAATGTAAGGGAGCCGGAAAGAGTTGACGGGGTCTTGTGGTGCAACCATGTGTCTGAAAGGCATGGTGCTTGCTTCCGAAGTGACAACCAAGTCATCCTCTGACAGGCCCTTGACTGAAGGCTGGGGCTCCATGATGGGATAGCCTGCCTAGGCTAGAAAACCCCTGGAAGTGTCTCATTGGAAAGACAGAGCTTGAGAAGGAGTGGCCATCTGTAACCACAGCAGTGGTTGTGTGTTGAGGCTGAAAGGATCGGGCAGGGAAGACCAAGTGCAGAAAGTGCTTTCAAACGCCAACTGTTTGAGACGTTGATGCTGGATCTCTGTTCAAGCAAGGTGATGGGGCGAACTGATGTGCTTGAATGCGGCATCTGCCGTGCTGGTATGAGTGGGCAGTAAGGTACACCCCTGTGGCTAATGGACGGTTCGTTGTGCTCTGTGAGACGCATCCGTCCTCGTCAATAAGCCTTTCTCCCAAATGTAGAGGAAAACAATTATGACCCAGGCCTTCTGCTACTAGAGAGGAGTGGAAGAGATGGGCTTAGGGTGATTGTCTTCTGCCCAGTGGGCAGTTTTGGGTCCGCAAAAATTTTGGGAATCAAAGATTGACACCCCTTCATGGGAAGGCTGGCTAGGATGTAGAGCCCGTGTGGCGCTGTTGTCACAACCACAGTGGTGCAAACAAAAGGTTGTTGTTGGCAAGGGAGGGAAGAAGGGATGCCTTACAAACTGAGAAGGAATGAAGGGCATGTGTGTCCGGAGTGGCACCTCTAAGTTGGACTGCCTCATCCCTCCTTGTGCCAAGTTAGGGCATCTCCAGCCCTATGGTTGATTGTTGTAGGCAAATGAGTTGGGTTGCCTTGTCCCTCCTTGCGCCAAGCGAGGGCATTCTTAGCCCTGTGGGTGGGAAGGGGGTGTGTGGGTCCCTAAGGACCAGCCACTACTAAAATGTGAAGGAGCATACATTCAGGCGTGAATGAGGTAGTTTTGTCTGAGTGCAGTCGTCCTCCGAAAGCGAGGTAGGGATGAATTTATGAAAATGAATACATACATGTGCAAAGGGAATATAAACTTCCATCAACTCAAGTATTGATGTCAGAAATATGCCAATGACAAGGGATCGAAACACAAGAAATAAGCGGCTGTATAAGCATACGTGTAGCGTGCACAGATATAGCCAAGTAAATGGGTAAGTGTGCATAATCAGTAATGGAAAGGACTCTGTGTATGCACCTAAATATGAGATGTACATACACATATGAATAAAGTGCAAGTATTTAGGCGCAGAGAGTTCAGGGCATTGTGGACAGAAGGCTGCAAATGCAAGTGTGCCTATATTGCTATGTAGGGAATCTCAATGAATAGATGTCAATGAATAGAGATAGAAATATAATTGTACATGTTAATAAGAGAGTTGTCTGAACCTATCCCATAAGCGCACACGCATGTGTATTCTGAGGGATAAGTATACATCTATAAGTGAATACATGTAGCAAGATATCTCATAGATATATATGTGTATATGTGTGTGTATATGTATACGTATATACATACACACACACATATACATACACACAAACACACATATATACATACACATATATATACATATATATGGGCTTTTTTATGTATATATATATATATACATACATACATACAAACATCTATATATACATATATATAGCTATATATATATATATATATATTTCGTGATTGTTGATTGTGATAAAAATCAAAAGGACAGAAGGGGAAATATTGTGATTTATTTCCTGTTATTGTGCATCACAAGAAGAGAATGGTTATAAGACTGGTTGCCTGCAGAGGGCTGTGTGCCTGTGTGGGGGATGAAGAACCCCAAAGTTCAGTCGCCAATAGCCTGAGAAACAGCAAGAAAGGTGTAGTTGCTGTGCAAAGATGTGTAAAGTCCATGAATGGGCATGAGGACCCAATGAGAATTTGAAGAAACATCACTGGTGGACAGCACAGGGGGCAGGAGTGACGTGCTGTGTCGGTTACAAATGCGGAGTTGTCTCCCTTGGCGCCGATATTCGGCAAAAAGGATGGTGTCTTTAGAGCACATATCCCCCGGTGTGACGTTTCCTCGCTGTAGAGGGAGGAGCGTCATGCTGCGTGCGTGAGTCCGTGGTTCTATGCCACCTTAACCGATAATAATAATGTCCCTTAGTGCTGTGGGCATCCCGAACCGAATCGGTCGCCATCGGACGCGAGACGGTGGGGACATGTGGCATAATGGCACCGTAACCAGACAAGATCGGCCCGAGCACTGCCAAGTGGCAGAATCGAGTTATCAAGAGGCACTCCGACATGGAATTGCCGATATTAGTCTGGGTAACAGTGGAGATATGCAGTGGGGCAGAAAAAACTGTCACTGCCGAAGTTCAATGGGCTGTGCACGCATCTGCTCTGCGCGCAAGGGGTGGAGCAGGCGCTAGATGTGGCACCAGTGCATAATTGCCGCAGCAAGTTCCCAATGGGTTGCTGGTTGTTTGGTTGAGCAGCTTGCTGAGACGCCATTAGTGGATGGGAAACAGCAGCAACCGGCAGTGTGGTAAATGGGGTCATCACCGCAAAGCTTGAAGGGACCGAGCACGCACCTGCACTGTTGGCGAGGAGCCGTGCCGGTAAAGGGAAGTAACTGCGGTGGTCACCGGCAAGGGTGCCGAAGCAGGAGTTGTCTCCCTTGGATCGGAAAATCGGACAAGGGGAGGGTGCACACGCATGGGCAAGCATGTCCCCTAGTGGTCTACCTTCCTCCCTACCCCTGGGGAGGGCATCCCTAAGTGCCTCGGTCGCCATAGGATCCGAGACGGAAGAGGCATGCCACGTGGGGGGCGCGTGAGCCAATGTCACGGCCGCCGCCACGGACGCATCGCACATAGGGCCCAGTCTAGCGTGCGGATCCAAAGCCAGTGTATGGTGTTGTTTTCCAAAGGGGTTATGGCACATTCCCAGTATGTGTAATTGAAGGGGTTATGGCACATTCCATTGCTGACATGGGAAAAGTGATAGAGGAGATCGATTTGGGTGTCCTACCGACTGGCAGGGCCGAGAAACGCGGATCGCGTCGACTTCGTTCGCGAATTGAAAAGGAAAGCATCAATGGCACCACTGACCTGAGTATGGGATAATGTACCCCTAGAAGTCGCCGGAGAGGGTGCAGGAGGTGGTGGAGGTCTGGAGTCGACCGGAGGAAGCGAAGGAAGTGGGGGAGGCGTCGGGTTGGCGTTGTTGAGAGGGCCAGAAATAGAGGGCCCAGAGTGTCCGCGAATCGATATCGATCGCGCCTTAATTTTAGCCCGATATCCCAATCGAACCATATAATTATGTGACCTGGTTCGAGGCAAAATTTGACAAAAAACAAGAACGCCAGAGAATCGACAGACAGACAAAAAATACGAAAAAACTTAGCCGTATAGAGAGCACAGGACAGGAGTCATAATGGCTGCCGGAAAAAGAGGGCGTTAGCCAGCGGGACAAAGGGGAGGTTACCTACTTCCGGGAGGTTATCAGCCGTAGTTTCATTTTCTCTGCATAGGCGGATAGTAGTTTGCACAGGCAGGAATGTCAGACCCCTGCCGGAGTCTGCACTAGTTGGGTCACGGTTAAGTATGTGTAATTAAACGAGCTTTTAACAAGTTCATGTATCATTTCTGTGCATTACAACAATTAATATGACGTGATATGTAATACAATTGTAACAGTAAAGTAACTGAAAATCCTGAATTCCCAACTATATAAAAATCATCTATAGAATCTGCTCCTAAAGATTTGTTATGTCAAAATTCAAGAGAAAACTCAACCAACAGCTCCTGTGTCGGCGCTGCTTGGCGGTGCTTTTGACACTTATGACTGGCAATGAAATACTTTGTTTATACCAACTACAACCCAATTATACATGTATGATATGAATCAGATTAATAACAGAAATGTATACATCTACGAAACACGCTATAAAAATGTCTAGGTATTGTAAAAACATATTTTGCTCAAATCAGCATTGACGAATTCCAGTGGCTTGAAGAAGAGAGTTTTGTGGGGCTGAAATGCTGTCAGACATTTCGTACTATCGCATGCCTATAACTTAGGTGTACACAGAAAGCGACACACGAGAAGAAAGCTTAATCATTTACATTTTAATGCACAATCTAAATTCCATGGCAACTATATTGATTTATAGAAAACGAAGGTATTTTGTATGTTTCAACTGAGTGGATTTTGAAGATCGCGCCAAAATCAATTCACATAAATATTAATTTAAAAGAGTTATAGGCTTTCTGGCCAAATGGTATCATTACAGTTGAGAAGTATGAAGTCCAATAACATAAAACTATAATCTCATCTATAAGGAAGTGTTTATAATGTAACAAATTGATGAAAAAATCATACAGCTCCTTGTAAAGGGAGATAACTTGTGACTGATTTACCAACTTCCTCAGTAACCTTCGGTGAGTCACAAAAATCGTCTGCTAAGCCAACCCAGCTACACGTCATTAATTTCTGCATGCAAACAGATTTTGTTCCTTTCTTTGAGGCTTTTAGAGCCCTGTGGTGATCTGCACATACCAATCATCATGAGCAAATCTCTGGTCTGTAAATGTAGTTTGGTCTGTGTGTGTGTGTATGTGTGTGTGTGTGTGTTTTCGTTACTTCAGTCAGCCACAAATCAAGATTTACCTTTACATATCATTCTGGCTGTCTATGACTGTTCCTATTTTGTTGTATGGTGCAGAAATATGGGGTTATAAAAATGTAGATATACTTGAAAAATTAGAATTGAAATTTTTGAAACATTTGTTCAAACTGAACAGAAATACTATGACCCAAATTGTTCATGGAGAAACTGGTATTTATCCAATTAGTGTGTTAGTGAAAATGAGATTAGTTCAATTTTGGACCAGCTTAGTGATATCAAACACAGAAAAATATTCTGGGAAAATATATTTGATATTACTTGACTTATATTGAAATGGTATTTATTCTTCAAAATGGATGAGTTGTATCAGACAAATTTTAATAGAAGCAGGGTATGACTGTGTTTCGGATGCTCAATTCTTCTTGGAGAGCGAATCTTTCTGCAAGAATGTCAACACTGCTTTGAAAGATAGTTTTCAAAATCTATGGAGACATACTCTAGAGGCAAGTAGTAAATGTTTGTTTTATCGAAATTTCAAAAGTGGATTTGGTAGAGAAAAATATATGTCAAATGCCTGATAATTACATTATCAGATTCTTCAGATTTCAAAGTAGCAATCATAAGCTGGAAATAGAAACAATGAGACACAAAGGCATACCATGAGAGTTACGGCTTTGTAAGGTTTGTAACATGTCTGTGATTAGGGATGAGTTTCATTTTATAATGGAATGTCCCAATTATGATCAGTTACGAAATAGATATGTTCCTAAAAAATATTTGTCTCCAAAATCGGTTTTTAATTTTTGTAATATGGTCAAAGGAGGCAAAAAAGTCATTTTAGCTGTAAGATGATTATATTTTGCAAATGTTGCCTAGCTATACTTTTGGAGTTAAAAGACATTTGTGTTTTCTCAACTTTTATGTGACATTATTGTGTATTAGGAAATGTTTGTTCTGGACAATAAAAGATTATTTTGCAGTAATCCTCCAAACTCCAATAGGAGTGAAAGGATCATTAAAACTTGAAACTTGAGTGTGTGTGTGTGTGTGTGTGTGTGTGTGTGTGTGTGTGTGTGTTACCTTGCAACCAGGCAGGGTGTCTGGGGCTTTTGGTGCAGGAAACTTGAACAAGTTGCAGTTCTCAATCATGTTCAGCCTCTGGTTGATGTCACGGGCATTTTTCTGAATCTGGTTCACAAGGGACTCAAACTTGGCCATTGCCTGCAAAACAAATAGAAAGTGTTTCTGTGTTTAGCCAAACAATGACATTTCTTAATATGTTGTATTTACAACTTTAAAAACCAAGTTCATGATATCTGCTTTGTTATGATGTCTCTGAACAAAATTCTCATCATCTGTTTTTTGTTAAATCATTTTTTAACACGTACCAATAATCAACAACAAACAGTGCCTATAAAGTGCTGGTGAAAAATCCCTGGGATCCCACTTAGCTCTGGCTTCACCGACAGGCTGTCATGATTCAAGGGAAACTATTACTGGCTGCAAGACATGGGAAAGGAATCTAGTGCCAGTTGCATTGCTTGGTTTTTGACAGTTACATGTGACTAAATGCCTACATTGACCGAACTACGCCACTGGTCAGTTCCATACTACACACAGTTAGTAGCGGGTTACGACCATACTAGGCACTTCCGTCCGAGCAATGCAACTGGCCCCTGCTCTGTTGATATATTTTACACTGAGCAGCAGTGTCCTTGTACCACTGTTTACTTTGACCCACACATACTACCTCTCATACCATTTCAAACAAGGGTCATAATTCAATCTCCCATGCCTCTCTCTCTCTCTCTCTGATGACACGAACATCCAAGGACAAAGTTTGTAATGATTTTGGAAAGTATTTGTTAAATTTGTGTAAATGCTTTGATTTATGTATACTTAATGGCAGTATTGAAGGTGATGTTGATTTCGGTAATTACACATACATCTCACCGAGTGGATGTAGTGTTGTTGATTACTTTATTGTTTCCCATACCTTGCTAAAATTATGTAAACAGTTGAACGTATCACCAAGAATTGAGTCGAAACACATGCCTGTTGAACTTTATTGTGGAAATGTTACTTTTGAAACCGAGCAAAATGCGACAGCAAATGTTATAAGAATTGAAAAACTGAGATGGGATCCCGAAAAAGTAAACGACTTCCTTGGTAAATTGTCTGAAGCTGAATTCAAGAACAACTTGGAAAAGGCTACAAATCTAATTAACACTGATGTTAATGAAGCAATTAGTTGTGTTAACAAAGCATTGTATAATGCAAGCTCCTGTATGAAAAAAATAATCACTGTGGGGAGAGAAAAAACAGACTCTTGGTTTGATTCTGAGTGCAAAGACTCAAAACGCGAACTCCCCCGAGATTTGCGTAAGTTGTATAACGTTAAAACAGCATGTAACAAGGCCAGAGCAAGAAGCGGTGGGAGGGAACACCAAGTAGGAGATGGCGGTAGCGAGGACAGCATGCAGTTAGATGAGGAAAAAAGAGTGAGGGAACAATACAATCAAAAGCGAAGGGAATATAAAGAACTGTTAAGGATAAAGCGAAAGGCCCATCGTGAAAAAGTTGTGAAATCATTACATGAAAATATCAGTAATTCAAAAGAATTTTGGGGCAAGATAAAATCCTTCACAAATAAAGCTACGATAAGTAATTCTATTAGCAAGGACGAATGGTTCCAGCACTTCTCTGAAATCTTCCAATCAGATGTTTGTCAGGAAGTTGTAAATGAAAATGTTTTAAATCAGCCAGAAACACAACCTGGTGATGAACATGACCAGTATGATACTGATGTTCTTGAAAAAGACATAACTGAAGGCGAAGTATTCGCAGCTATTCGTGCTCTGAAAAACGGAAAAGCTGCAGGCCCCGATGGCATAATAGGGGAGGTTTTCAAACACGCAGCTCTTGTTATTGTGCCATTTCTGGTTATACTTTTCAACAAACTGTTCACCTCAGGTATATATCCATCCCAGTGGACAGAAGCGGTTATTCAGCCACTTCACAAGAAAGGT
Organism: Babylonia areolata; assembly: GCF_041734735.1. Taxonomy (NCBI): domain Eukaryota; kingdom Metazoa; phylum Mollusca; class Gastropoda; order Neogastropoda; family Buccinidae; genus Babylonia; species Babylonia areolata. The sequence continues at coordinate 25,042,988 of NC_134887.1, forward strand.
GATAAGAACTCTCCCGACAATTATAGGGGTATATCCCTTTTGAATGTTTGCAGTAAACTTTATAGCCACATTTTAAACCAACGACTTAGTAAGTGGATTGAAGAGAACAGTGTTATAAATGAAAGTCAGGCAGGTTTTAGGAAGAAATACAGTACAATCGATCATGTCTTTACTCTGTTTGCAATGGTTCAAAAACAACTGTCTTATCATAAGAAATTATATGCCGCATTCATAGATTTTAGAAAAGCATTTGATTCAGTTGTACAAATAAATTTGTGGAATGTCCTTAAAAAAAGAGGTATACACGGAAAAATGTATAATGCAATAACTAGCATGTATCATGTTGTGAAAGCCAGAGTTAGAGCAGGCGGTGAATTAAGTAATGCTTTCATGTGTCCCACAGGCCTTAAACAAGGTGAAGTGTGCAGTCCTGTCTTATTTTCTTTATTTATCAACGAACTAGCATCTGAGATTATTAACAAAGGAAAGCATGGTGTTCAGCTGATACCTGATGTACTAAAAATACTTATTCTTATGTTTGCTGATGACATAATTCTGATATCTGACTCTGTAACTGGTCTGCAAAATCAGCTGAATGTGCTATATGATACGGCCATGAATCTTGGCTTGATTGTGAACCTTGACAAGTCTAACGTTGTTGTGTTTAGAAATGGTGGGTACTTATCGGAAAATGAAAGGTGGTTTTATGGAAAAGCAAAAATGACAGTTGTAAACATGTATAAGTATCTAGGTGTCATTTTGTCAACAAAACTAACTTTTTCCCATACATTACATGATATGGCTGGCAGGGCAAAAAAGGGGGTGATTAGTATTTTCAAGTTATTCCGATCAGTTGGTGAAAAATGCCCAAAAATATTTTTTAAACTATTTGATGCGCAAATTCAACCAATGCTTAGTTACGGGGCGGAAGTTTGGGGTCTGATTGCAAATCTTGATGCAATAGAGAAAGTGCATACATTTGCGCTAAAACAGTTCTTGAATGTGAGTGTTAGAACACCAAATGCAATGGTTTATGGTGAACTGGGCAGATTTCCCTTGTATATTAATATATACTTGAGGTGCATCAAGTACTGGCTAAGAATTGTCAAAATGCCAGAACATCGGTTACCACTGAAAGCATATAAAATGTTACTATTTATCCATCAGCAGAATCGGAATACATGGGCCACATCTGTTTGTTTCTTGTTACATAAATATGGATTTCAGGAGGTTTGGGAGAATCAGGGGGTGGGAAATGAAAAAGAATTTCTAAGCACATTAAAAAACAGACTGGTAAATGAATACAAAGAACGTTGGTCTTTACAGCTATCAGACAGTGAGCGTTTCTCACTATATCGTACTTTTAAAAGTAGTCTTGTACTATCACCATTTTTGTTGGAGCTGAAACATATTCAAGCCAGAATTAGCTTAACACGTTTACGACTTGGTGTGTCACAACTCAATACACATAAATTACGTTTTAAACGTAATGTAACAGATGATGAGCTGTCTTGTCCTTTCTGTGATTTTCAAAAAGAAACAGAAGTTCACTTTGTGTTACAATGCCCTCAATATGCTGACCTGAGACAACAGTATATCCCCTCTAAGTATTATAATACTCCGTCCTTGTTTAATATGACATTGCTTTTTGCAAGTGAAAACAAATCATTGGTTATGCGCTTGGCTATATTCCTAGACAAAGCTTTGAAAGTTCGTTGCTTATAGTGTTATGTTTGTGTTGCGCCTATGCATTTACCTGTAACCACCCCTATTGACATGGGCCAATGGCCTTTTCATTAAAACATTTCAGTGTTCAGTGTTCAGTGTTCTCTCTCTCTCTCTCTTGTGTGTTGTGTTGTGCTGTGTTGTGTTGTGTTGTGTTGTGTGCTCTGTGTGTGTGTGTGTGTGTGTGTGTGTGTGAGAGAGAGAGAGAGAGAGAGAGAGAGAGAGAGAGAGTCAAACAGTTTAGTCATCTGAACTTTACATACTATCCCTGGTACCCACATTGAACTATCTACCTCATTTTATTTTCACTGATATATTATGAGCATATTTCTCTATTTCAAATGATGAATGCTGCATTTTATTACTCAGTTACTTAAATACATGTTCTCCATCTGTCTGATCCAAACACACATGCACACACACACACACACACACACACACACACACACACACACACACACCTGCTCACTCCCTCTCATTCCTTCTCGCACAGGCTAAACTGAAATTCCAGACATCAGCAGCTTGATGCCCCATGACCTGGCTGGCAGGGTACTTTTGCTGTCAGTGTTTACTTCAAAATGACAATGGCTGGCTGGCAGGGTACTTGTGCTGTCAGTGTTTACTTCAAAATGATAACGGTTGCTAAACTTAGAACCAACAGAAAGCAAATATGGATTGGATTGACCCCCCTCTGTCTCTTTGACTGACAAATTCTAAATTCAAAGTTGGCAAAAGCAGAAGTCTTTTCTGAAACTAGCTAAGCTGAGAGATTTTGTAGTCTGTTTCTTATTCGGATGTTAGGGCAACATAAAAAATATACCTATACAAACTTATAGCTGTGTTTGTGGCCTGTCCAAGGGAAGACAGGAGATGAGACAAGAGATGATCTGGCTTCAAAAGTGAACTTTAACAGTGTTTGCTCTTCTGCCACAAGCATTAGCTTTGAAGTTTACAGGTTTCCAAAACTTAATGATAATAATAACATACTCACATAGCACACTATCCAGAAATAGCACAGTATCAGGAAATCTGATCTTTGTGTTCTACATGGTTTTATACATAACACATTACATCAGTGTTATACATACACACTAAATGTGACTAACAAACTACACACACACACATATATAAACACAATGCATACACACACACACACACACACATACACACACACACACACACACTCACAAGCACATTTGTACACACACATTCATGTGTGTACACATACATATATGTACATACATAATCAAGCACACCACACACACAGAAGTATACACTGTTTGGATAGACCTGCCATAATAAAACTTAATGCTGCAAGAACAGATGAGTTTTAAGGCCAGATCTGGAAGAGGTGAGGGTGTCAGTGTCAGAGGTTTTCAGGGAGTCTGTTCCAAGTCTTTGGGTCTTGAAAAGAAAATGATATATGCCTATAGGTCTTAGTTCTGATGTTAAGTATGCTTTGAAACCCAGTATCAGAAGAAGAGCAGAGCTTGCAAGATGAAGTATACGAGTAGATATGGAGGAGTTCAGAACAATACTCTGTTCCAGACCCACTGACTGCAGAAAATGTCAGAGTAGATAGTTTGTAACAGTGGAAAGACTGGAGGAGAGGAAAAACATGGTCAGATTTAGAAGCTATGCAAATGAGTCTGACAGCTCTGAGTTTGTTTAAGTGTGTCCAACTTGGGAAGGCTGGCCAAAAGAGAACTGCAGTAATCCATTCCTGAGAGAAAAAAAAATTGCACACAACTGTTTTGGTTGCATCAGCAGAGATGCAGTGGCAGATAAAACTGATCCTATGCATTTCCAGATAGGCAATTTCATAGATGTTTGAAATGTGCTGTTGGAAGACTGGTCAACACAGCTGCTGCATACAGCATGAAAAGAACTGGACCCAGGACAGACAGACCCCTGTGCGACATTGTATCTCAAGGCAGATACACTGGAGTATCTACCATTCACACATACTTTCTGTGTATGATCTGTCAGGTAAGATGTAATCCATTTTAGTGCAGTCACAAATACCACATGGAAGTTTGAAGTCTGTTCTAGAAGACAGAGTGGTTGATGGTGTCAAAGACTGCTGACAAGTCTATAAGAGCAAGAACAGATATTCTATCATCATCAGCTGACTGGGATTGCTGTCTTCACTTTACAAAGTGTCCAAACCCTTTTTGTCATGAGAGGTAAAACCCTCTTTAGAATGCGCTCCAACTGGTCCAGCTAACAAATCATTATTGATAAAAAAATTGGTCTCCCACCTGACAAATGTTCACTTAAATAGTATGTTTATAATCCAGACACATTAAACTAACCATTCAGTTTGTTTATGTTCAATGTACCCAACTCCAATGAAGAAAAAACTGAAATACATGCACGACATCAGTGAACGTCTTACAGGTACTATGGCAAAATGTTTTGCAGGATGTCAGCTGATGTCTTATAGGCACTCAACTGGTTAATTCAAAGTCAAGGTGACATATAAAACAATAGTTCAGTCTCAAATGGAAAAAAAGCAAAAAAACCAAACTCACTGATTCACACTTGACGACAAAGTCATTGATACCCAGTGAGTTCCAGTTGAGACGTTTAGCACCAGGACGAAGCATGCGTCGCAGCTCCCGCATGTGTTCCTCCAGAAGTTGGGCCTGAAATGTATCGCAACACACCATCATCCAAAACTTACATTATACACCACAGCTCTTCACCTGAAATGTATCCCAACACACCATCATCCCAACACACCATCATCCCAAAATTACATTATACATCACAGCTCTTCACCTGAAACGTATCCCAACACACCATCATCCCAACACACCATCATCCCAAACTTACATTATACATCACAGCTCTTCACTTGGTCACAACATCCACCATTTGCATAAACTTGACATATTCCACTGAGAGTTCATTCTTTCTGTGTATACCAAACAGCAGTATACAACACAAGAACATGGAATTTTTTTACATACCTCAATGGCCCTAACTCTACAATGTAAAACATGTCTGAGACACACAAACAATATACATAGTCAGTCTAATAACATACACATACACAAACACATGCACATGTGTACGCGCACACATGCACATGCACACGCACACACACACACACACACACCACACATAACACACATACTACTCTAGCAGCAATGGAGAAGAACAAGACAAACTATGTCATATCGCCAAGGGATGTTTCTGACTCTCCACACCAGTATGCTGACCACTGCACTAGCTTGTTCTCTCTCTCTCTCTCTCTCTCTCTCTCTCTCTCACCCACCTCAGCATGATCCAGGGAGGACAGCAAGGAATGGTAGCGATGCAACATCCGACTCAAGCCAGAGACATACTTCACATATTTCTCTTCCTGTTAAGAAAATACAGAATAGCTTAATATCCCTCATTATCAAATTATCAATATATAATAATACTAATATGCAAAAAAAAAAAAAAAAAAATCAATAATGCAAACTGATGCTCACACCTCCTACAGGGGGCTTGTGGTGTTTACAATGAAAGATATACACATAAATACACATGCATTCAGGTACAATATACCACACACAAACAAGCATGTGCACACAAACACATAAACCAAACACATGTGCATACATACACAAACAGCCAGCAGAAGGTCAAGAAACACATTAGTCAATAAGATAGAAGGCAGAATGGATGCAAATCAGACAATACACATTCTTTATTTTTTCCAACAAATATAGTGTGCCAAAGAGTTTACTTTCTAGTCCATTACATCATGAGACATTCTGGTCAGGCAAAATGCACATTTTTTTTTACACACACACACACACACACACACACACACACACCTACCTGGAGTGCAACATTGCGGGCCAGCTCTGGAACAGAGAATCCCAACATCTCCATGTATTTGGTCTCTGCTATGATCTCTCCCAGCTTCGGGTCAAAGTCTACCACATACTTGATGTCCACAGGATTGACTGAAACACACACACATCCACTTTATTTCTCTGTTCTGTGCTTATTGCTCAGTTCAGAATTTCCATGTGTTTGATTTTATCTAATTTACATTTATAAACAAAATATTTGCAAATAAAAAGATGTAATAAAGGTTTCAACTGTTTTGGTGTTTTAATTATTTCCAAACAGAACTAATTCTAGTTACAGTTACAGTATTCAGATCTGCTTTTTAAGACTGTGTCATCACATCACTAACAGAAAGAAACATTAAAATTAAAATTCTATGAGCATTCATTAGCAAATCTTTTTCTTCACTGAAGACCATGCAACAAGATTCATTCTGTCAGTCTCAACACCAACAGTCCACAGACAGCCATCAAAGACAAGTTACTGGAAAGGCCACTGGTGCCACTCACTTCAGTGGTGCTGTTTTATGTCTTTTCTAAATCAACATAGAAGACACCACTTTCTACATCCCTGCTGATGACAATAACTGCTTATTTGCAAAGCCAGACTGAGTGAGTGTCCTTGCCAGTGTGAAGATTGTCATCATACCCATCTAACAACAATCCCAAAGAATCTGCTGAACATCTTGATAACAACTCTACACAGGCATGGAAATATAGAAAAAAGTATCACCAAGGTCACACTGACAGCAAGGTATGAAAGAACCACAGAATAATGATCCATTTTTCATTTTATTTCATGAAGACCAATACAGAAAACAGTAATAATGCTGATGATATCAAAATCTTTTTGGTTTAGCACTAAATGACAAAATATGTGGAGGTTTTTGACTCACTTGTGTAAACAAAGTGAGTCTATATTTTACCCCGGTGTTCGGTTGTCTGTGTGTGTGTGTGTGTGTGTGTCTGTGTCTGTGTCTGTGTGTCATTGGTAAACTTTAACATTGCCATTTTCTCTGCAAATACTTTGTCATTTGACACCAAATTTGGCATAAAAAATAGGAAAAATTCAGTTCTTTCCAGTCATCTGGTTTAAAACAATATTTCACCTCTGGGATGAGCACAAAAATTTTTAAAAAGAAGCCAAATTATATGCAAACTGAATTTACTGGGGTTTTTTGTGTTTTTTTTAATTCTCTAAACTTGGCACTTTGATCTGATATTCTGACACAACAACAAGAGCAGTCATTTATATCATTTTTTGTTCAAACAGGAACTTCTTTTGCTAAGCATGGAAGTTATATTTATTTTGCGAGTCTTTGGTGCAGATAGTTAAAAAGGGAAATTAATCTGTAATTAATATGCTACGGGGCTTAATTTGCTTTAAACTGATCTTTCTCATCTTAAACATTACATTTTGAAATTATTCTCAATACATAAAAAGCTTTCACTATGTTCATTCGCCCAAGTGGTCTTTTTCGGAAAATACTAAAATCAATACGACGAGTGGACTTTATATATCTACTGGTTGAGCCCTGAAGGTCATGGGCAAAAATCAATTGCGTACACATATTTATACATATTCAAAGCGCGTGCCTATATTCTTCGCAAACGCAAACGACGCCATTTTATTTCAAGTTGTTGACCTGCCCGTTCAATCATATATTCAATCAACAATACATGATAACATGTGATGGAAAGTTGGAGAAGGAGACCGTTAAATATTTATTCAGAGAAAGATTTGTGAACGCCTCATCACTTACTGGATTAAGCCCCAAACTGCCATAAAAATATCCACAGAATCAGTTGGAATTCACAGTGAAAAATAATAAACAATGAGAGTTAATACCCTTGAATTGATGAAACGTAAAAATTTCCAGTCTTGACTTTTCTCAAAATGAAGTCCTTTTCACTTCATACGACGTTTAGAAGTACTTGTACTTGGCTCTACATGTTATTACTTTAACAAAATACTCAATTTTCATATCAACTTTATAACTATAAAACTAGACTGAACATAAAAGAGAAATTGAATTGACCATGTCAACCGGGTGTAACTAAACTTGTACATCTATCTACATCTAGAGAAGATGGCTAAATGTCGCAGTGTGATTGTAGCGATAGCCACGTCTCCTTTACTACGGACTTTAAAAGAATTTTTAATTGCCCTTAAGGATTTTTTGAATGCCCAAGATACACCAGAATAATATGATTTAAACAGTGTTCTCACTGCGAATACCGCAATTGATTTATCGCCCTTTAAAAAAGCATGTTTAAATATTATATTTTTGAACGTCAGTTAAGGAGCCAAGATAGTGTAATGGGTAAGACAGTTTCTTCTAACCCGAACACACGGGATTCGAATCTGCCGTTAGGACTTTTTTTTTTTTTTCTTTTTCTTTTAACCGGAAGCTTTATAATAACAAATACAGAACACATTTTAACGGTTAGATTTTTTAAAAGTGTATCACAAGTGAGTCTTGAAGGCCTTGTCTCTCTTGTTTGTTTTTGTTTCATTTTGGTTGTTTCTTGGTTGTGTTTATCAAGCAAAAACGCAACCTTCATATTCACTATTAGAACAAATATAGTTCAGTTGAGATTACCTGCATAATAAACACAAATCTTATATGCTATGTGAAATTCCGACATGTAGTCAGTGTCTGCCACACTGATTAAATTTTCATTTTAAAAATATAATCATTTCCACCAAATCTACTTCTGAACAACTGGGTCTTACAGACAAAGCAAGAGTATCCATACATTTGACTTAAACAAAACACTAAAGAAGTGAAACATAAATTCTCACTAAACAAAGAACAAACAGAAAACAGTGTACAGTACCTAGATCACCAAATGCCACAACACCTTCTCCCTCGCCATGCTGGATCACAGCTGTACAATACAGTGAAGGTTGGTCAGTATATCATATATATATATATATATTATATATATAGAGAGAGAGAGACAGAGAGAGAGAGAAAGGATTTACAAATATATATTCATGTTACAAAGTCATTTTATATGGTAATAAATTAGATGAAAAGTGTTCTCATAAAAACAACAACAGAACAACAACAAAGAGTATATAAAGCATAAAAAATACATTCATGTTACAAATTCATTTAAAATAGTATATATATATATATATATATATATATATATATATATATATATATATATACATATGTATATATATATATATTCTACTGTATTTCTCAGTGTGAAATTAAGACCGCTCTCCCCAGGGACAGCAAGTTGCTACACGGAGAGTGCCACCCTTTTCTTTCTTTTTTTTCCAGCCTATATTTTAAATAGTAAAATGATTTAGATATAAAATGAAAAATGTTCTCATATAAAATAGTGTACTTAAAGTATCAAAAACAAAATATTATTATAAAGTCGTCTTATAAAGAAAATATAACAGATATAGTCTGAAAAATATTTCATATAAAACAAGTTCCACACTATGTTCACCAATCATATCTGTATCTGCAGTATTGAAATAAGTACCAAATAATTAAATGGTAATAATGTAGGCATTTACAAAAGCAGAAATGTGTCCTTATTCAAAGGTCCCCAGAACATGGTTTTAAACTTTGCAGTTATGCAAAATCACTCTGAAATGCAAAATCAATCAAGCAAAATCACTTTGAAATACAAAATCAAATGTTATTTGAAATTATAAAAATGCATGAAACTGCATAGATTCATGCTGATTCAGTCATATTTAACAAAAAGCACACTGATATCTGGTGAGTTTCATCTGGTGCCATGAAATATCACTCAAAAGGCCACACACTCATACACAAGTCAACATCTTAATGAGCACTGTACCTCCCTTTCTGTTCTCTCTCTTTCTCTCAGGGAGCTGGGTGCCAATCAAAGATGCATGCATGCACACATACATGAGTCAAAGGCTTCATGGAGTGTATAAGTGTAAACAATTTATCTTTCTCTTTCAGATGTCATGGGAAGATATGAGAACTCTCAAAGCCAGAAAAAGGTCAAATAATGCAAAATGTAATAACATGTAATTTGAAGCTCAGAAAAGTGCTGCTTCAACAATGTTTTTTTTTCAGATATAAAAACGTGTCTGCTCACACCATCTCAAAGAACATGAATCAAAAGGTAGTTGAAAACAATAAAGTTTGTATTTGTTACCAACATACACCCTGGAAGGCTGCTCTGACACATTTCAAAGCATTTTTGCACCAGAAAACCATGTGCTTGGAACCTTTAAACATGTGTGTGTTCTACCATTATGTCTTGATTTGTTTTTAAGTCCCAAGTTTCAGGCAACAGTGTGAAGAACAAATTATTGTGCCCTGAATCCAGCGTGCATCCAGCCTTTGTGTGACAAGTAAACAATATTATGCCTTGGTCATGTTGAGTTAGATTGTCAAAAAGAGTTGTTATCAGACAGACATACATTTTTGAATGTTGCTTGCAGAAAAAAAACAACTTCTCCATCCCCTATCCTTTTCCTGTCCCTTCATAATCCACCCGTGTTATAAGGAAAGTTCACTGACCCACATCATCCCCGGTGTCCTCAGGCACCTGAGAGGCATGAATGGCCATGGCCGCACTGACTGCTGGCTTGATCAGCAAGTTGCGCTTCAGCAAGGAGGGCAGCACCTGTTCCACAGTTTCCTTCCACATCTCGTACTTGGTGTCCTCATACAGTTTCATGCTCTTTCCCACGCTCAGGTACTTGGCTCGGGTCTGAAAAGTGAACACTGATATCAAAGCATCAAAAGCAGAAATCAAAGGATATTGCTGAGCCCAAAACTGCATGTTAAGGCTGTTCTAAAACTGACTTCCACTCTGTACCAGATGTGACCCTTCAGTTCAAAAAAAAAAAAAAAAAAAAAAAAAGAATGATCCAAATGATTTGGAAGGTCTTTATCATTAAGGTCTTTTCCTGCTTGTCACAAGCCTCAATATCAGTTTAACTGATGAAAGACTTCAGTGATACTTCACAAGTGAGATCTTTCCCAGTGATCTTCACTGGGATGGTGATATATTATTTGTGTTTTGTTTGCGTCATGTTCTTTGTACTTTATCTATGGCATTTTTTTGAGGTTTGTGAATATCATGGTCTCTGTGTTTTGTTCATATCATGTTCTTTGTTCTTTGTCTATAGCATGTCATCTGTGCTCTGTTTATACAATGTTTCTGTGTTTTGTTTATATCACCTTCTTCATTCTTTGCATCATGTTCATCGTGCTTTATTTAATCATGTTCTTTGTGCTTAATCTGTATAAAATTTATCTAATCATGTTCTTTGTGCTTAATCTGTATAAAATTTATTCAATTATGATCTTTGTGCTTTATCTATATATGTTCTTTATGTTCTGTCTGCATCACATGACCTGGTAACACTACAGAACATGACCATCTGTTCTTCTTGTTACTCATGTTCTACAATTTTGAAACAAGCAAACCAGTTCCAGTGAGGGTGACTACTGACCGATTTTCCCATTTCTGATGTCATCATGTCTTCCAGGTTGATGAAGCGGATGATGGTATGTTTGATGCGATGGAAGAGAGATCTGCTCCAGTAGATGGAGCCAGCCACAGGGGGGTTGTTCTTGTTGAGAGGAGGAGTTTCCCGGAACTCAAGGAACAGTGAGTCCATCGTATCCACCTAGAATAAACAAACAAAAGTTTTTATTAAAAAAATAAAAAAAAATTTTAAGAAAAAAAGTTCACAAGACCCTGTTCATATTTCTGCTATGCTTCACATGTCACAAACAATATTTTTTAAACTGCTATAACAATTTCTGGTTCAGATAGCAGTCTATCACAAAACAACACACTGGATTTAAAGACAACATATTTTATCAAAAGAATATATCTATTTTCTTTGGGTGGATAACCAGACAGTAGGAGAGTGCTTTTCTACGGTTGTGCTATAAGTCATACTGCAATACTTACTCTTGTTATTTGTGTTGTTGTTTTGCTGAATATGCTGTTTCATTGCAATTGCATTCAATACAACAACATTCCCACTGAAATATATCAACAATATGACTGTCTACAACTGCTTATATCAGAGACTGACAGAAGCTTACAGTTGGTCCAACAGCAGAGTGAGAGCTGTATAATCAAGGGTTTCTCCACAGCAATGAGAATTCATTTTCAGCTTAGTCATTTGTGAAGGACTATGAATATGTCATGAACGTTGCCACAATTGCATGTGTAGCCAGGTTCGCTACAATCTTCGTTGGGCCTGCTTAGCAGACGACTTTTGTGACTCACCGAAGCTTGCTGAGGAAGTCGGCAAATCAGTCACAGGTTATCTCCCTTTACAAGGAGCCATATGATTTTTTCATCAATTTGTTAAATTATAAACACTTTCTCACAGATGAGATTATAGTTTTTATGTTATTGGACTTCAGAAAGATCATACTTCTCAACTGTAATGATATCATTTGGCCAGAAAGCCTATAACTCTTTTAAATTAATACTTATGTGAATAAATTTTGGTGTGATCTTTGAAATCCACTCAGTTGAAACATACAAAATACCTTTGTTTTCTATAAATCAATATAGTTGCCATGGAATTTAGATTGTGCATTAAAATGTAAATGATTAAGCTTTCTTCTCGTGTGTCGCTTTCCGTGTACACCTAAGTTATAGGCATGCGATAGTACGAAATGTCTGACAGTATTTCGGCCCCACAAAACTCTCTCTTCTTCAAGCTACTGGAATTCGTTAATGCCGATTTGAGCAAAATATGTTTTTACAATACCTAGACATTTTTATAGCGTGTTTTGCAGTTGTTTACATTTCTGTTATTAATCTGATTCATATCATACATGTATAATTGGGTTGTAGTTGGATTGAACGAAGTATTTCATTGCTGATCATTAGTATCAAAAGCACCGCCAAGCGGCGCCAACACGGGAGCTGTTGGTTGAGTTTTCTCTTGAATTTTGACATAATAAATCTTTACTCTAGAAGCAGATTCTATAGATGATTTTTATATAGTTGGAAATTTAGGATTTTCAGTTACTTAATTGTTACAATTGTATTACATATCACGATGTATTAATTGTTGTAATGTACAGTTGGTTTTCATGAACTCATTAAAATCTTGTTCATTCAGTGACTCTTTTTGTTTACAGTTTTTAATTACATTATTCTTGTAGAAAATGGTTTAGCTTAAGAAAATGCTCGTCTTTTGCAGTTTTGTGTGATATATAATGTCTATGTTAGTTCCCTGAGCCGAAAGTCAGATGCTGCTAAATTTGGTCAAACAAACACAAGCTTGGCCCCGGCCCCTCAAGGCTCGCGGAGGGCCGGTTTCCTGAGTCGCTTTGCGGCGCTGGCTTTGCGGTTCGGCGGAACTGAATATAAGGAGTGAGTGAGTGCCAGACAAATAGAGAACTCTCCTGGGCTGAAAGAATGAGAGAATAAAAGAAGAAAACCGGCGCACTGCCTTCACGAGTCTACCTTGCCTGGCTGCAGCTCTCTTCTGCTAACACCTTCTACCTGTCTTCACCTTCACAACTTGAACACCACCTTACCACCCCATCACATATGTTTGCAAGCGTACTAACATTCATGTGCAGCTGACTCCAGAACTGCTGAACCAGGATAAGCAGATATGTTGTTGCACGAGTTTTGCATTGGGAAATCATTTTGGGCTTGCATGTTTGAAGTTTGTTGATGACCACCGGCCTATGAGTGGAAATCATGTCAGCACAAAGCTCATTTGTCTGTGGACAATGGTATGTATGAACAGATGTTAATAAAAAATAAATTAACAAATAAATTTTAAAATGAAGTTTAACTCTGTGCTAATAATTTGAAAGAAAAGAAAGAATATTTTTCATGGCACAAGTTGACAGTAGTTTTAGATAGTTAAGCTTTGGTGAAATAGCTAGAGGCTGCTGTCTTAGTTAAATGAAGAACCATTGTTTACAAACTGCTCAAGATATATCTATAATATGCTCTTTTTTTAAAGTAGTTATCAATGGCAGGGTGCAATATAATTGTGTTTGTACTTTGTATTTTTAACTCTCTTTTATGTTTTCGACTGACATGTATAAAGAGAGATAACTGGAAATATTCATTGAATGTGGAGTGTCACTGTGAGGAAAAGGGTGGTAAAAATTTATTTTATGTGGTTGCTTTGACACCTGTTAGCTATTATGTAACTGATGTGAAAGTATGGTTATGAGAGTGATACTTCTACTATTTTTACTTTGTGTGGACATTGTACTATCAATAATGAAGTCCTTTTTGAAGTTGTGGAGGAGAGCGGAAGACTGATACAGATAATATTTCTGAATGGCTACCCTCATGGTTTTGGCTTTTCGCTCCAGGAAATGCTAGTGTGTTATAAAGAGCTTTCATACACCTAGAGGAAGGCAGAGGGCTGCAGCCTACTGTGACATGTTTTCATGTCAAGGTGCAGTGGAGACAGAGCTGTGCTGAGTGACAGTCTGAGAGAGACAGAACTGCAAGGAGCAGGCTGACTAGTTTCGGCTGGGAAGCAGCTGCTACAGCAGACCTGCCCATGGACAAGACAGTCAGACTTCCAGTGGGTTAAGGGTGCTCCCCACATTCTATTCGGAGGTATTTTCATACAATTAAAAGAAAGAGGTGGTGATCTGCGCAGAGAGGATGTCAGAAGCATTCATTGTGTGTCATTGTCTCTACTGATTTTTTTTGTATGTTGTTGTTCATCATACAGTTCAAGATTGAAACATTTCTGTGCCAGCAAACTATAGTCGATGATTGTGTGTATGTGTACAAGTGTGTGTGTGTGTGTGTGTGTTTGTGTGTGTGTGTGTGTGTGTGCACGCGCACGTGTGCGTGCATGCGTGCGTGCATGCGTACGTGCGTGCGTGCGTGCGTGCATGTGTGCGCGCGCGTGTGGTCATCCTACAGTTCAAGACTGAAACATTTCTGTGCCAGCAAATTACAGTCGATGAGTGGGTATGTGTGTGTGTGTGTGTGTGTGTGTGTGTGTGTGTGTGGATGCTTAGTTAAGTTGGCTGAGGGGAGCTAACTTAGTATTAATAAATTTTTTTGCTCAATCCGTTGTTTGTCTTAGTCTGTGGTGTGAGTGAGGGAGAACACGCAACCATTGATTTTATACAATAGTTTTGACATTTCCCTAGAATTAATGTTCTCATTGCAACATGGTCCATGACAGAATATAAGACTAACAGGCAAGATTGCACTGGCTCTTAGTGCTGCAGCCTTGGAGCTAGT
>NC_134887.1:25062791-25152791 GCF_041734735.1 Babylonia areolata
AATCCATATCTAATCATTCAGATAAGGATACTCAGCAAATAGTATGTCTGAAGATTTTCCATCATCCAAGTGAGAAAAGGTGAATGTCCACCTACCTGTATCTGCCTGGCCCAGTTGGCACACCTGTCCGTGATCAGATCCATCAACTCTGGGTTGTTGAGAACCTCATCAATATTTTCAGGAATGTCCACATCAGGTACATCAAGGCGAACTTCACCTTCGATCTGCTGCAGTGTGCGTGTGATGCTGGAGGCAAACTTCTGCATGTTGATCAAGAACTCATCTCGCAGCATGGCTTTGGCTCGAGATTCAGCTATATTCACCTGTACACAATAAGTCCAAGTAAGTGTTCTCAAACAAGATAGTTCAGTGTGTAAGTGCGTGTGTGATGGATGCAATCACATGAATGACTGTATTCTAAGCATGAAGCACATTTGTTTATTTCTGACTCTCAGACTTTTGTTTCAACATGCATAAAAAACTGTCACACAAACAACACCAAAGATGACAATGAAACACGACATAAAGTAAATGAAACACACAGGTTATAAACATATCAGATGCCACTTATCATGCTAATAACTTTTGGTATTTGGGAGTGGTGTTTCAATAATTAAGCCGCAGACATTTAAGCTCTGTACCTGAGTGTGCAGGTCAGAATATAACTTGGGCTCTTTTATATAGTATTGTAGCATTGGTAGAGCATTGTTATAACATAATCACACTTTGTTTTCAAACCTGATTTAAGATTCTTTGTTTACGTTATTGTCAAAGTCTTTAGAGGGTCATTTCTGTAAATGACAAGGACAAAAGAATATTAAAGTTTGCTTTCACTTGAGTGAAATACGTATATATAATCTTATTTGAGATACACTTGGAAGAAACTAAAAGTTACTACTAATATTACTACTTCTTTGAGTTAAAGAACCATAACTTCACAACAGAGATAACATAATTATGTGGATGAAGTGCCAGTGAATCTAGTACAGATAGTTACAATGTACAGGGGACACACACACACACACACACACACACACACACACACACACGCACGCACACACACAAGTACACATGTGACTGACAGGACCAAATGGACAAGACAAGACAATACTAATCAGTAATAAACATGACAAACAGAAAATGTTAGAGTTTAATTCTAAAGAGCTTGTGGCTGGCGCCAAAGACAGAGCAGCCTAGTTCAAGTCTTGAGTATTCCCACTGTGTGGTGAAGTGATATGTGTGTTGTGCCTTTAACCCCTAGGCTGCCTATATGACAAGATAACTCGTCATGGCAAGCATGTATGCTTCGCTGCCAAAATGACAAGATAACTCGTCATCGAAATATTCTGACTTTTCCCTGCTTTGCGTCCAGTTCGTTGACAAAAATGCTGGTAGCTTTAGCTTGGGGAATCTTTCTGGATTCTATTAATAGCTAGAAACCCCATCTACATCATGAGGCAGTCCTTTATTTGAACGTTTTGGTTGGGTTACTGTCCCAGTGTTTGCCTGGCTCCTCTCCTGGCTCGCTCAACAAAATGTCGGACTGATGCCGTGCTCAAGACAAGCGATCGTAGCAAACTAAATCAACCAAGATTGCTTTCTTTTTGCTGATGCTCAGAAAGAATTGAAGCGTAAACTCAAAGAAGACAGTGATGAACATTTATAGGACGATTTGATAGAAAATAAAGGGAGCAATCAAGAGAGTGGCCAAGATGCGACTATCAGTGAGTGATGCCGGCTGCGCAAACCTTAGCAGGTGACAGAAAGTGACTGAACAGGACAGTGTGAGCAATATTCTTGGCACTCAGCCAACGCAGTCTGATGAGAACTGGATAAAGTGACCGTGTGAGAGGGGTGAAGAGGAGGGGAATGGAAACTGAGGGGGCGTGGCCTCTCATCCACATTATCGCTTGGATAAGTCACAATGCATTGTATATGTATCTCTTTTTAATTTTTATTTTATTTTATTGTGGTTGGTCTAGTATGATTTTGTGTATGCAGATATCCATTTATCCAGAAAATATGATATTTTAGTGCAAATTACCTGACTAATCTTAGTAATGAACAAGTTGAAAATGTGACAAAAAACAAAACACTGATTTCAAAACAACAGCATGTCACTAAAAATATATAAAATGGGGGAAAATCATGTGTTTTGTGTTCTTTATTCATTTACCTTTCAGAAAATATATACTTTTATGGGTCTTTCTCCAATAACAAAGAGCACAGAATTTTTTGAAAATTTATACCCGTTTTTTGTGAAAAAACCCTGGCAAATAGATTTCACTTAAATCTTATTTTCCTGGCAGTGAAAGGGTTAATTGCAGTTAGTGTAAATGTGTGAATGATTGAGAATAAATTTCCTTCCTGGTTTTTTCTTTTTACACTCTGTGTGTGTGTGTCATTGAGAGACAGGTGAGTGAGGAGAAATTTATTTACATGTGAACATGTGCTTTTGAAAAGGTGTGAGGTACAAACAGATTTTCTCATAATTTGTTTGTCTTGATGAAAACGTTACATTACAGTGTGTATATGTAGAAGTGCGGGTGTGTATGAATGTGCGCATGTGATCATCAAATGGGTTATGATCAGATGAACTGGTTAAAGTCTCTGTGTATCTTCAAATTATATAATTCAGGTAACAATCAATCAGTTGCAGATATTTGATGTGATTCTGTAAAGGTGTTCAAATATCATCAACCAGGTTCTGATCCATATATTGTGATTATGCAACCACCTCAGAACTGCAAGTTCTTTGCTTCAATCTCCTGACCAGGCAGTCATTTGTAACATCCTTTCATCACACCTTAATTGATTGTCCAAATGTTTGGATGAGACAGCATTAAACAAAACTCCAGTGAGGGAAAGAGGTAGATATCATCTGAGTCAGTCAAAAACAACAACTATAAAACAATGAACAATACATAAATACTACTTCTTTCGGGTGCACCCAAGCAAAATGACATGGGCATCAAAACTAATGCATATGATTATGACACCTTACAAATTCACCAAAGGAACTGTAGACAAACAAAACACAAAATAAAAAGGGGGAATGCAATGCAAAGCAAGGTATCCTCTCCCACTGCAATATCTTATAAATGGCATTAAATTATATCCTTAACATTTCATCTCTTACAATGGTATTCAGTGGGATCTTGTCATCTAGTCACAATCCATTCACATTGCTGAGCTTAGTGAAATATGAAAACTGGATGCAACAAAAAAAAAAAGTGTTGTTGTGTTTTTCTTATGTTATATTGTGACCTAGACCTTCACTTTCAACAGATTTGTGTATGTGTGTGACACTGACTTTAAGTGCAAAAGAAAGGTCCTAATAATTTCCACCGTCCCACCATGTTTGGTCCCTCTATCCTTGCAATATCTGAGAAACTGTCAATGTTCCCCTCTTCTTCCCCCCCCCCCCCCCTCTGTCAAAATCAGGGTGATAACAGACCCACTTTCTTTATGCTTATCAGTCAGAACAAATTAAACAGAACATGTGTGTGCAAACTCTACATCTACTTATCGCATTTTGCCACTCTCTGCATACATTCCCATAAGAGATGATTATATGCTAAAGAATCTGGGGCAGTATTAATAAAGAAACCTTTTTATCTGTGTCCTTGTCATCTTCAATGGAAGCCTGTGTGGCTGCAGTGTCCTGACGACTGACAGCAGGAGACTGTGCACTTGGGGAGGCCATTGCTTCCCCATTCTTCAGCTGACTGAATGAAAGCAGCGGCATGAAGACCTGCAACCAGCACATCATCACAGTAACTTTTGACAGCCTGCAGCCAGTATGTTGTCATGGAAACTGCTGTCTGTAGCATACTACCAGCACATCATCAGAATGCTTGTCACTGCTCGCAATCAGCCTTCTGTTACTGCTGATCTTCTTTGTCCATTATTTCACACAACCTGTATTGTTATTCCAATTTTCAAAACATGTCACCAATGTTACATATTACCATGTGTTCTCATAAATTTCATCTGATCTCTCACTATGATGCTTGATCAGCCAATATCATTTTGTGCTTACTAGTAGATCTGTCATACACAACTAAATATGAGAAGGCCTTACAAAAAAGAAAAATTATCCACAAAACCAGCTGTTCTACTTGGCGTAAACTATACTTGATATCTGGATGCTGGCATGCAATAATTTGGAGAGAAAAATACATTTCATTAAGATGTAATAAAACCATCTGAAGTGAAGGGCTAGGTGTGCTCTTTCTCTGAGTTTACTATATGAGCCTTTACTGACAGCCCACAATACTGCTTACCGCTACTGACCTGTTGCTACTTGTAGTTACTAACCTGTCCGATGATCTGCTCCAGCATGATGAGGGAGTGACCATTCAGAATGCCAAACTCAAAGTAGGCTGGCAGCATCTCATTGGCTTCCTCTATGGAGTTGGGAAGTGGCACCATGCCAGGTGTGTTGCGCAGAAAGTACAGACAGTTCTCATCAGTCACCTCCTCTGGTAGGTGTTGGTACACCATGTACAAGTATGTGCGCCACACTTTTTGTATAATCAGTTTCTGGAAATGAATAACAGTAAGTACAGTGACCATGTATCATCAGATCAGCTAAAGTTGTACTGAAAAATGGCAGTACAATGTTGACATTTGTGGAATAATGAAAAATCATGTTTGTGTCTTGGATGAAAAATTGTTTTTATGTCTGAACAGCTGAAAAGCAAGGGCCAAGAAAAAAGTCATAATAGGATTATGTAATATTCATGGATTTAATAACAGATCAGGGACAAAGTTTGGATGAGCAAAAATTCTTTTATAAACAGTTATATAAACAAACAACAACAGAAACTGATATTAAAGAGGAAGTGTTTTTTATGTAAGCTTTCCTCATCTTAGTGAGGATGCTGCTGCCTTGTGTGAAGGGATGATCACCGTAGAAGAGATGAGTAGAGCCTTAAAAATGATGAAAAACGGCTCTCCCCCTGGCACTAATGGACTTAAATAGAATTTCTTACATTCTTTCGGCTCAAAATTAGTTGTTCACAGAGGCCTTTCACAATGGGCAATTATCTTACTCCCAGAGATATGGTGCAGTTATGTTGTTACACAAAGGAAAGGGTTCACAGGGAGAGAAACTTAATAATTGGAGACCCATAACTTTAACCAACTGTAATTATGAATTAATAGCTAATGTTTTAGCCTTAAAACTGGGTAGTCATTTACAAATTAATAAATGAAAACTCAGAAAGGTATATAAAAGGCAACATTTATCAGAACGATTGATGATGTAATGAAATATTTCAATGAAATTAATAAAGCTGGTTATTTATTACCAATTGATTACACAAAGAGATTTAATTTAACTTCAAGAAATTTTCTGTTATATGCATTAAGTTTTTTGGTTTGGGGAATAATTTCCCAAATGGGTGTCTGCTTCGACAAAGGGTAATCTCACTTAATAAATCAGAGTGGGTGGTAGAACCTTTTGATGTAAAATGTGGTATAAGACAAGCTTTTGTATAAGCAGTAGAGTTAATAGCTTTGAAGGTTCAAAACAGTTCATAGGTAATATACGCAGGTGTTTCTTAGAAACTAAGATGACATGAATAAGGCATTGGAAGTCCTATTTTCATTTGATCAAATCTCTGGCCTAAAATTAAATTAAAAAAAACAACAACAAAAAAACAAAAGCATTAAAAATGGGAAGACAGGAAAAAGAGTAGAATCTTCTTTTTACAATGGTCAACAAAATTAAAATTTTTGGTATGTATAATGAAGCCTATAGGATGGCAAAATATATTGAAGACAATTGGAAAGAAAGTCTGAATAACTTGAAAAAGTGAGACCTTAGCATTCAAGATGAAATAATAATAATCAAAACCTTTTTAGTGAGTGGGATGGCACATAAAAAGAAAACATTAAAATGATCTGAAAAAGTAAACATTCGTTATATTCATATATGGCATTTATTAAAATGCCTTGTATCACATTCAACTATGAAAAAGGTAGGTTGTGTAAAACATTAATGTATGTAAAACACTTATGTGTTGAAGTATGTTAAACAGTGTTGTGTGCAATATGTGTAAAACAATTTCAAAGTACGAAAAACCTTAAGGTGGTGAGGTATGTGACACACTGATGTGTCCAATGTGAGTAAACCATTTTTGACCGGCTGACACGGTCGATTCAATTTCTCTTTTATGTTCATTCTAGTTTTATAGTTTTAAAGTTGATATGAAAATTGAGTATTTTGTTAAAGTAATAATATGTAGAGCCAAGTACAAGTACTTCTAAATGTCGTATGAAGTGAAAAGGACTTCATTTTGAGAAAAGTCAAGACTGGAAATTTTTATGTTTCATCAATTCAAGGGTATTAATTCTCATGTTTTTATTATTTTTAACTGTGAATTCCGACTGATTCTGAGGATATTTTTATGGCAGTTTGGGGCATAATCCAGTAAGTGATGAGGCATTCACAAATCTTTCTCTGAATAAATATTTAACGGTCTCCTTCTCCAACTTTCCATCACATCTCATCGTGTATTGTCAATTGAATTCAGGATTGAACGGGCAGGTCAACAACTTGAAACAAAATGGTGTTGTTCGCGTTCGCGAAGAATATGAGCACGCACTTTGAATATGTATAAACATGTGTACGCAATTGATTTTTGCCCATGACCTTCAGGGCTCAGCCAATAGATCTATAAAGTCCACTCGTATTGATTTTAGTATTTTCCGAAAAAGACCACATGGGTGAATGAACATAGTGAAACCCTGAACACTGAGAGTAAAACACACAAGCTTTTATGTATTGAGTATAATTTCAAAATGTAATGTTTAAGATGAGAAAGATCAGTTTGAAGCAAATTAACTCCCCTAGCATTAATTACAGATTAATTTCCGTTTTTTACTATCTGCACCAAAGACATGCAAAATAAATATAACTTCCATGCTTAGCAAAAGAAGTTCCTGTTTGAAGATAAAAATGACTGCTCTTGTTGTTGTGTCAGAATATCAAATCAAAGTGCCAAGTTAGAGAATAAAAAATATATAAATATAACAGTAAATTCAGTCTGCATGTAATTTGGCTTCTTTTTTATTTTTTGTGCCCATCCCAGAGGTGCAATATTGTTCTAAACAAGATGACTGGAAAGAACTGAATTTTTCCTATTTTTATGCCAAATTTGGTGTCAACTGACAAAGTATTTGCAGAGAAAATGGCAATGTTAAAGTTTACCACGGAAACACACACACACACACACACACACATACACACACACACACAAGCGAAAACTGGGTTAAAACATAGGCTCACTTTGTTTACACAAGTGAGTCAAAAACAAAAAGCACCTGTTTCACGTCCAGTGCACATTCAACCCTACATTTCATGAAAATTGTGGAGCATTAGCGGTTATATGTTTCCTGTGGCTTGCATTTGAATGTGAATTCACTGGCCTCCAACTGCCATGCCCACTTCACACCCTCTGGCTGGCATTTGACCTGTCATCTTACATCACTCGTCTCCCTCTCCTCCCCCTCTTCCAACACTTGCTGCATTTATTCTGTCAGTGATAGCCACTTGTTCAAAAACGCTGTCTGGCTGCATTGACAGAATGAATTACCAAGAAATGGGCTGTCAGTTTCATCACTGTCGTTAACATTCACCTTCATGTTCAAACCAGTCATCCGACAGAGAGATCCTTCTCCATCGCTATAGCAATCCATGATCAAAAGGACAGCTTTCAAAATTGTGTAAATCTGCTGACTGGGACCACTTCCTTTTCAACGCCTTTTTTTGCATATGATGCAAACCCCTTTCCACACATCTTCCACTTGGTCCAGTTAGCAAATTATCATCAAGTAGAAAGGGGTCTTCTACTGATGCATGTTCATTTAAATAGTGTTTTTATAATCCAGACACTTCAAACAAACCGTTCAGAGTCTGTTAATGTGAGTATCAGTATCAGTAGCTCAAGGAGGTGTCACTGCGTTCGGACAAATCCATAATCGCTACACCACATCTGCCAAGCAGATGCCTGACCATCAGCATAACCCATCGTGCTTAGTCAGGCCTTGAGAAAAAAAATTCAAATAAATAAATAAAGAAAAAGAAAGAAAGAAAATAAAATAAAATAAAATAAAATAAAATAAAACAAGAAAATAAAATAAAATAACAAAACCAAACCAAACAAAACAAACAAATAAAACAAAACAAAAAAAGAATAAATAAATAAATAAAATAAAAATAAATAAGTAAATAATAAAAAAATAATAGATAAATACATAACAAAAAAACACACTAATAATAATAATGATAATATCTATAAGGCGCAAAAACTTGATGAAGTCAATTGTAAGCGTACAAAAAAATATATATAATAATAATAATAATAATAAATAAATAAATACATAAATTAAATTAAATAAAATGTGAACTGAACCAAACTCCAATGAAGGAAAAATCGGAACATATGTCTTGTAAGCACTATGGCAACAGTTTTTGTAGGGTGTCAGCGAACATCTTACAGGCACTCAACTGGTTAAGACTCTGCATTATTTTCAGTGTAACTGTATAATAAGTCTGCAGTCTCAAAAGAAGCTGCAAAGATCTGTACTGGTTTTAAATATGCCTCTAATCATTCATAACTCCAAAATTTGAAACTAATTACACAACAATTGGTGATAGAAAAATATCAGGCCAGAAATTTTTTTTTACCGTTTTGGGTTTAGTGTCTGCTTCTTCTGCTTCTTCCCCGTCTTCATTCTGTTCCCCTTCAGTCTCTGGAGGTGGAGCAGACTGTGCTGGTGTGGGCGGTTTTTCTTCAACAGGTGGAGTGTTGGGTGCATCTTTTTTCTGCTTCTTCTTCTTCGCTGTATAATAAATACCACAGAACACTTAACCACTCCAAGGGGCATAATGGGAAAATCATGATGTATACTGCAATAAAGAGGCATTGAAAGGAAGAACAATTATCAAGGCAAACAGAAATATGTTTCACATGAATAAAACTGTTAAAATAAAAAGCAAGTGACAACAATAATAGCAGCATTAATAATACTATATGTTTATTTCACGACAGTGCTTTAGCTCTTTATCAAATAGAATATTCAATGCTAGCCATGTATCTTGGATCATCAAAGACTTTGACAGGCATTTACAAAAGCACAAAGCTCTTTGTCTTTTGCTCTAAAACTTGCAGGTTTGAAATTCCTGGACAATTTCAAGTTCTTTATGGACACTGTTTTAAACAATTCCAAATGTTTGTCTAAAAAAACAAAAAAACAAACAAGGACGGCAAAAACCCATCTGTTTCACACATTGCTTCAAAGGAAGAAAAAGATCCATTTTCTTCACAACTGCTAGGGTCTTTCTGAGCCCATGAAACACAGAAAAATACATTGCCTCTGTGGAAAGTATTGTAAGAGATACTTACTGAACAAAATGTTTTGTTCCATTTTGTCTTCTTTTTTTACCCAAGAAACAGATCAAAGCAAACAAAATGTGATGCACAGCAAGGGTTAATGAAATGGTGTTATACTGATGACTTTATTTCTCCTACCTGACCCCTTTTTCCTCTCTCACTATTTTATTGTGTTGATAATTTAAGCACTTACTGACTTGCTTCTAGCTAAATGGTGTGCTATAATTCTTTGAGAAATAACACATATTCTAGCAACCAAAAACAGGTATCAACATCTGTCAAAAAATGCTAAAGGCACTTCTGTTGAAAATAACCTTTCTTTGGAGCACCATCTTCTTCAGTCGGAGAGGAAACAGGAAGAGCCTGTTCTGGTTCCTCAGCTGGTGTATCTGTCTCTTCTCCTTGCTTTTCACCGTCACCTTCCCCTCCTTCTTCCTCTGCAGTAATGTCTGGTATTTCTGGCTCTGTAATGATAAAACGTAAGTATGCCCAAGTTTGAATCACATTATCATTTCTTCTTAGATGATCTAAAAACAAGAGATCATTTAAAGGGATTTACTCAAATACTTTTGAACTGTATAAAGACATTTGAACATAGTGAGCATTAAACTAAAAAAGTAAAAATAACTGAAAAAAGAACAATGTGGAAATAAACTTATATCAGACTAAATGGATATATTATTCAAAATTTTAAGAGATTCTAAACAGTAAATAACATTTCTGTTTTTTGTTGCTGTTTTTGTGTGTGTGTGTGTGTGTGTGTTTTTGTTTTGTTTTTTGTTTTTTTTACAGAAAAAGATGAAAATGTTTTTGTGGGTTTTTTTTTAATGTTGTAATCCTCAAAATAATAACATCATATTTTTCTAATTTGGGTTAATTCTAATTAGGCTCAAATCCACAGTCTTCTGAGACTTTTTCAAGCAGTATTACAGTGCAAGCACTGTATCTGCATGTCATGTAACTACCATTCCAAGACTGAGCTGTTCAACCATCATTTACAGATGATAATCAAACTTGTCTCAAAGTCACCATCTCATGGCTTTGTTGGTTTGTTTTTAGGCAGTTTTACCTCATGTCCCAAAGAAGCAAGGCGTAGTTGCCATTCCAGCTGTGCCCTAATATCATATACGCAGGTAGTTGTGGGAGTTGGCTTACATTCATCTAAAGGGAAATGAAAAAAACAAACAAACAAACAAAAAACAAAAAACAACAACATATATTAACTTTTTTTCAAATGTTCTTCAACTTTCTGTCACAATGGTCAAAGTAGGGCAGATAGGCTTAATTGCAAAAGATCCAGTTGCAATGACCAGCTCAACATGTGTACTGTACAGATAACAGGTTGTACGATTAAATGTCACTCTTCTGCTTTTGAAGGCTTTCTCCGATTGGTTGCACCAGGAAAAGTTTGTCTGCTCCTTCTTTTCAACTTTTCTCAATGGTTGAAGTAGCAGGGGTGCCTGAGGGTAAATGTGAACGGGCAAGTCCAATTGCGAATTATGGGTTTAGGTACATGTGGACAAGCAAAACAAAAGCAGGTCAAGAACTCATTTGACATAACATATCATTGGAACATTGCACCACACACACACACACACACACACACACACACACCACACCCTTTTGAGAGAACTAAGTAACTGTGCAGCATCATTCACAAATAGACTCATAAGAATATCCTATGGTCCAATAGCAAACAACACTATTTTAGAGATTCCTGTCAAAACTGACATTCTGATCTGCCACCAACATGCTTTCTTAAATTCTCCCAGCACTGGTAATGTGCATTCAACATATAAAATGAAATCACTATTAATTTATATACTGTGTAAAAGTTGAAGTCTTACTGCATGCTTCCTTGATCTTAGGATTTTGAAAGCACATTTGTGAACGTCATCAGCAGTATCTGTATCTGTGTCTGTAGGGTATGTTGCTATCACCACTTATGACATAAACGCAACGGTGGGGGGAGTGCGCAGCCTAGCACTAGTGGTGTCCTGAGAGCCATGCTTTGAAGCTCTCGACAGATGTTGCTGTCACCATTGCCTCGTCCAGATGGTTCCAGTCACGAACAGTGCTAATAAAGAAAAAGTTTCTGAACTGCTCAGTCTGAGATCTGCCTACTACAAAGGATCTTGAATTGTTCCTGATGTGATTGGAGATGGCACTTGTTGCGTCATATTCTTTAAAGTCGCGAGGTTTGATGCGACGTCCTTCTTTGTGTGGAATCAGGAAACCAGTAGGCGGTATGGCCGGTACCAACCCCAGTGTGCGCGAAGAGATGAAAGTGCAAAGAAACAGCAGATGTTTGACTGGTTCTTGGAAATGGATATATTCATTAAGGTATCAGAATGAGGTGGAAGCACACATCAAATTGCGAAATGTGTGAAAAGGCCTCGAAGTGGGGCAGTACACAAACTGTTCACAATTAGGCATACCTACCCTATTGGGTCCTGTGTGATATGAATCATGATCCACATGAAGTCAGTTCTAATTAGTATTTGCAAAGGAAGTGGCAAAGCAAGGTGAAATGACCAAAACAAATCTTCTTTTCTCTTTAAAAAGAAAAAGAAATTATTCTGCCTCTTTTCAGTTTATTTTGCCCAGGACTTACCGCATTCTACTTCTACTTCTTCCTCTTCTTCTTTTATGACCTTGTAGAAGAGGACTGAGGATTCGTTTTCCTCCGGTGTGTCGTTTAGGAACTTCAGCAAACATCGTTCAACTTCTCCGTCATCTCGCTCCAGCAGCTCCTCAAATACTTCAAGCTCTTGGATGTCTAGAGCTTGATACACTCTGTTTCGGACCCATTCTATCCTTGGGTCATCCATATTGGTGTTTCATTTCAGACACCCATCATGATTTGTTGGACATGGTGCGCAACACACTGGCTCCACTTGTGAGGAATGTATCCAAGATAGCCGAATAATCGCATGATAGGTGCGTCTACTACTACGCAAGCAAATAAAGTCCAGTGATTTACATACAAATACTTTGGAATTTTCCAATGGAAATGAAAACAAAATGGGAATGTTAAATGAACAATAAACTTTACCCGTTGTTATGTGTTTTGCTCAAATAGATGCTTATATTTACGATTAATTTACTTCAGTCGTGAACTAGTATTCATACGCGTAGTTCCATGAACTGTGGGCCTTGTTGCCATGTGGCAGCCATATTGTTACTTCATGGTTGCTAGTGGGAACCAAGTCAGCAGTTACCTCCCCACTCCACACCTTTTTTTTCCGAAAATGAAGAAGAAACGAAATGAAATGGATTCTATTCAAGATAATGGAATATAGGTATTTTGGATGCAAAAGTGCGACACGATCGCTAGAGAGCTCCGTGCTTACATAACAAACAGAGACGCGTCACATGATCTGTGCTCTCGCAGTTGACTGGCTCTCCAAGCATTGACATGTCCAGGGAATTCTGGAGAATGTGCTCCAAGCGAGCAACAAATGCTATCGAGAGAGGCAGAACGTGCGAAACAGCAGGCTTCGTTTTTCGAATTTTGCTTTTTTTTCATTTTTCACACGACGGCACTTCACCTTAAAGAGTTTGGTTGTAGCAACGGAGGCTATCAAGTGAAGAAATGGATGACAGAAAATGTTTGCTGCTTTTGTCTTTGTCGGAGGCCTTTGGCATTGCTCGCGATTTCGAGTAAAAGTTAGATGCGCATGCGCAAGATGGCCGCGGGACTCTCCAGTGGTTTTAGTTTATTCAGAAAATAAAAATATTAATGTACATTCAGACCTTTGGGCAAAAATAAGAAAGGTTTTGTTTTGGGTTTTTTTTTTAGGAATCAAACGGCAATATCCACCACCCCCCCCACCCCTCAAAATGGAATGAGTAATGTTCACAACAAGGCACGGACGTTCACCCTGTCAGCAGACCAGCACTAACGGCAGAAAATTCGCAGAATCTGATGATAAGCGGGATGCGTCACTAACTTGGTAATTAATTCACAATGATAATGTTAATTATCCTCCATCTAAGAATTTGTTGATCAATAAAAGCAGCAAACATAATGTAGATTAACTTTTTCCCTTCCCTGATCATTCAATGAGTTCTCCCCAGACCATTTAGAAACTAAAAGAGTATAAGTGTTGATAATCTAGTGAGATTACGTCATCAAATCGTGTCATTATTGGACGTCATTTTTTTTCTCTGCTTGTCGAAACTAATTGCAGAGGTGTACGACGTAACTTGAAACACAGAAAGACAACGCAGTCATAGGCCAAATAAAGCCATAGGCTAGATCTAGTTCTTGTGTTATTGTGCTTAAGCGCCCAAACCGTTTTTTGGACCGGAAATAGTCTGCCAGAACCGGAAGTGACAATCTAAATGGCCGGGCATCATCACTAGAATTATGCCGAACTGTGTGTCAAATTTTAGATCAATTGGTCCAGTAGATTTTGTGGTAGCCTTTGCCACACATTTGTGTTTACACACACACACACACACACTCACACACACACACACAGAGACACTCAGACGGAAATTTCTCGCACTGGTCCATCATAACAGTACTCTCCTTTTTTATAAAAGGAGAGTACTAAAAACAAAACAACAACAACAAAATATAAATACAAACCACATACTAGCGACACATCAACTACTTAAGAAACCACGTAAGAAAACCCAGAAATATTATATCACACACACACACACACACACACACAAACAAACAAACTAACAAACAAAACCCAACAAAAAAGAAATAAGAAGAAGCAACAACAACAAATATCAAAATTACACAACAGAAATACTTGTTGGACTATTCATAGTCCAGTTCACCGTCGATGAAGTAGACAAAACAAACTGTGAAACACACATAATAAACACACACACACACACACACACACACACAAACGCACGCACGCACACACACGCACGCACGCACACACACACACACACACACACACACACACACATCCAGTAGATCTTGATGTAGCCCTTGCCACACATTTGTGTTTACACACACACACACACACACACACACAGACATAAATTTTGCGACATGGCTTCCATCGTAATAGTACTCTCCTTTTTATAAAGGCAGGTACTAAAAAGCAGATTTTAAATGTTTGACCGTCATTCAGTGTGAAGTTTACGTAACTAGCGCAATGAATAACAATTTAAAAGAAACAAGTTAAAATCTAAATGTTTTATTAATATTATTATTATTATTATGCACCATCTCTGCTTTTTTTTTTAGTAACTACGGTACGGCGCATCTCCGCATCATGATGCTCAACCGGGCCAGGCGATAGGGGGCGGGGCCTTGCGGTACCACCGGAATGTGTATAACGAGATGAGTCAGGGAGTGCTTCTTAATGCACAGATGCGCGTAGAATTTTCTGCCGTTAGTGCTGGTCTGCTCTTAACGACGTCACAAGTCAAGAAAATATGCACTATATTATTGTCACAGATTCAAATTAGATTCAAAGAAATTAGAGGAGTTTGCCCCTTTTGGCGAATGGAGGATACAAGCCGGATACAATAACAATACATACTCATTGAATCACAAATTCAATTTTGTGGCTTCTTCAACCTGCTTTCCCTGCTGTAGTTTTAACTATGAGAATTCGATAAAATAAAAATAAAAAATTAATTAAAAAAAAAAAATCGATGCCCAGTGGGTCGATCCCGAATCATTACTGTATCCCTGGATTGTACAGCCGATAATGCAGCAAGTGAGCACGTGACATCGCCGCAGTCAGTGACGACGATCATATGTTGGAGTTTAGCCACACCGCGCACGTCGCGTGGGTTTGTTTACGCCAGTTGCGACCTACATCATGGCGACCCGTCCCACAATGCACCGCGCGTGACGCCGATCATCTTCTCAAGCACCCACAATTATTTTATTTTATTTTTTTATGAGCTGTTCATATAAATGTTTAATATGTCAACTGCAGATCGAAATGAGGCAGACCGGAAGAGAAGGCGACCTGGAAGGCGAAAACAGAGAAAACAGAATTTGCAAGGAATGTAATATATGGGTACTGTTGGGGATGAATTTCCGTTTTGTTTTACTGAGAATATCCCCAAAATACTCAGGTAATTCGAAATAAATTGATACCACATAATTATAAATCTCATAAGTCAATGTTCTGTTTGTGCATTTTTTTCAGAGCTGGGAAAAAAACACAATTTAATCTAAGTAAATTCATAAAACGTGGCCGGAAAGGGTGTGTAACTTTTGTTATATCTCAAACATACTTACCAAAGTTTGACTGATTTGTTGCAAATCATTATCATTAGTGCGCGCGCGTGTGTGTGCGTGCGTGGGTGTACGTTTTTGACTGAGTGTTTCGGAGACATCGTTGGATTGAAGTTGTGAATCTGACTCAGTGACTCAATTAACCTCAGTCCTTACAAAAATCAAGTTGAAAGTGGGCCGGATGGGAACACAGATTCAAAAAGCTTACACAGTGGTCATACTGCCCTGGGCATGCAGGTGTTAAGGGAAATGAGCGAGCTGGCAGGCTTGCTGGTAGTGCAACTGACAACGAGTAGTCTACATCCTGAACTGCGGATTTTAAGAACCGGGTAAAAGAGTACCTCAAATTATAAATACCAGGAGTCCACTCAGTCGCACGGCCACTGATTTTCTGCATACCTCACAGAAAGAACAATATAGAGAGGGAGTCGAACGTAAGTTTAGCCTGGAAGGCAGCCCACGATCCTCCGCGGGAAATCAAACAACTAGAGGCATCACCGTGATGGTCACCGTGATGCCTCTAGTCACGGTACCGCCGGTGATGCCTCTAGTTGTTTGATTTCCCGCGGAGGATCGTGGGCTGCCTTTCCAAACCAAAATAGCACAAATTTCTTCAGTCAAAATGGAACCGTGCATCTCTCGGTATCAGTATCAATATCAGTAACTCAGTCAACGGGAGGCGTCACTGCGTTCGGACAAATCCATATACGCTAGTAAACCACATCTGCCAAGCAGATGCCTGATCAGCAGCGTAACACAACGTGCTTAGTCAGGCCTTGAGAAAAAAACAACAACAAAAACAACAACACACAAACATACAAAAAAATATTTAAAAAAAGAAAGAAAAATAAATAAATAAATAAAATAAAAAGAAATAAGCAAATAAATAATAGATAAATACATAAAAAAAAGAACTACTGCTACTAATAATAATATTTATAAGGCGCAAAAACTTGATGAAGTCAACTATAAGCGTACAAAAATAAATAAATAAATGAATAACAATGATGATAAATAAGCAAATAAATGTAAAACATGCAGACACACATTCACACACATATGCATAACAGATGTGCACCAAACATTCAGTTTCACAGATATGAAAGCACAATCAAATACACATAAACGTACATGAGCCCCAACACACACACACACACACACACACACTGTGACACACACAAACACATTACCCTGCACCCCCCCCCCCTCCTCCACACACTCATTTCTAGGCTACGTATCGATGCTTCCACGGCGCACACACACACACACACACACACACACACACACAGAGGTACACTTACTTGTACAAGCACACACATATATACAAATATATATATGCACACCAGCACGTTCCAATATTCCGTTGCTTCCACAGTGTAGGCATACACACACATACCTCATCCTCTAACTCCCCCCACCTCCCCCCCCCCCCCCCCCCACACACACACACACACACACGCATGTGCACAGAACTCTCCTGACACTTGTGTACACTTACACCCTCGCGCACGCACACACGCACACAACTGAACACACAGACCCACAAACACACATATACACACGCACAGAGGCTGCCCCTGATAGGCCGCAAGAGGGGTGGGAAAAGATGAATGTGGCGTCTAGTGTGTTGCTCAGTCTATTGTATTTGGAAAAGCCCACAGAGACTGTTCCGTTTTGAAGAAATTTGCGCAATGTTGGTTTGGAAATGATGCCAATATTTGTTTGTGGATTTACAAAACATCGTGCTCTACCTTTCATGCTAGACTTACGGCCGCTCCCTCTCTCTACCTTTATTTTTTTGAGGCGATCGATGGTGTGATGGCCTTGTACCTGTTCTTTTTGATATTCTTTGACTTTTCTGAGGATTTCCGATTTTCCTAGATGTAGGCCGCTCGTTGTTGTTGCGTTACCGGCCAGGAAGTCTGTCAGCTCGCTCATTTCCCTTAACACCTGCATGTCCCGGGCAGTATGACCATGTAAGTTTTTTAATCTGAAAGTTGCGCATTGCCTTATGCCACTCTGGGCTTCCCATTCCATTTTCAATTTTCTGTATGAGGTTCATTGAGTCGGTTAGAATCATGGCATGTTGGTTTACGGGCATATGGATAGATGATAGCCACTGGAGGGCATGTGTCACAGCTTCAACTTCCATCGTTAGGCTGGAGGTTGTGACTTTGTAGGCAGCATTCTCTTCCCTAATTGTTTTTCCATTTCGTTTCGCAGTGAATCCCCAACCGGGTTAGTCTTTGGTGACTGAGCCATCTGTGTATATGATGATGTCCTCTTCTTTACTGTTTTCTTCTATCAGTTCCGCATCAGTTTTGCCCTCTGGCCATTCCCGACAATGTCTGCCTAGAGTGGGTGAAATTGCTGTGTTGAATAGATGGCTGAGGTTTTCGGGGTTTTTCTCCCATTCTTTTGTTTCTTTCAGGTCTCGTAGTCGGATACTAGCTGGATTGTGTCTTCTGCTTGCCCCATCCATGATCATCCTCGTCAGTCCTAGACGGCTGCCTTTTGGTTCTTTGACTGCGTCATGCAGTGGGTTTTGAGGGTTTTCTAATGCTCTGAAGTAGGTCTTGACCTGTTCTAACTTGTTTCTGACCTGCACTGAAGGAAGGTCAAGCAGGTATCACATGGTTTCCGTGGGCATGTCTTTTATTGTTCCAAGGATCAGCCTCATAACTTCATTTTGAACTCTTTCTAATTTTAGGAGGTTGCTTTGAGACGGTGTTGTTAGCCCAAGCCCGTAGTTGATCACATTGAGGACGAGTGATTGGTATAGCAGGAAGAGGTGGCGTTGTTCAATACCTTTGGTTGCCATTGCTTTTAAGACTGAAAGACCCTTTTTGCATTTGAGAACAGTATTCTCCGTATGTTTTTTGAAGGTCAGCATCCTGTCGAAGTGTATTCCTTGGTAGCGTAGGCATTCGGTTTTCTCGATCTGAATCCCGTCGAATGACACAGGTGGTGGTGATTTGCTCGCGGTTCTGTTGAGGGTGCACAGCAACGTTTGGGCTTTTGCTGGATTGATGGAAAATCCTGTGTCTTTGCACCATTGAGCGATATTGTTTAGATGTTTCTGGACGGCTTTAGTTCTTTCCTGAGCATCTTTCGAAGTTTTGAAGACCAGGCCATCATCCGCAAGAGTAAGTACCTGAGCTATTCCATTGTTGTTTAAGTCTGCAAGACGTGTAGACGTTGTAGAGGACAGGAGAGAGCGGAGACCCTTGTGGCAGTCCCATGGATAGTTTAGAAGGTGCAGACATCCAATCTCCGAGGCGTAAGACGACGGTTCTTTCCTGAAACGCTGCTGCTATCCATCTTGTCGGTGTCAAACTTACTCCATACCTTAGTAGCAGCTCCATGAGGTGCGCAAACTGGACTTTATTGTGGGCATCTTCAAGGTCGATTGCTACTGGTAGTGTTTCTTCTTTTCTATGAAATCCTTCATATACCTCATATGCAAAAGCAGCTGCATTTTCCCATGTGGACTTACCTGTTCTGGAACCACCTTGATTTGAAGGGAGAATGTGCCTGTGTTCAAGATCCCTTGCAAGTTTCCTGGCTATCATGCGTTCCATAAGCTTTCCAGCAATGTTTTGCATGGTTAGGATTCGGTAGCCGCTTACCTGACGATGGTCCTTTCCTGGTTTTGGTATGGGTTTTAAGAAGCTGTGTGTCCAGTCCTCCGGCACATGTCCATTGTGGAAACTGTTTTGATACAGATTGAAAAGTTTGCTTCTGACTTCTTCCGATAGCTCCTTGATGTCCGAGTAACGAACTCTGTCTGGGACAGGAGCCGATTCTTTCTTGCATTTAGCTATTGCTTCGTTTAGATCATCTATTGTCAAGTCATCATTGGGCCCAGTCTGCATAAGGGTTTGGTTTAACTCCTCAACATATTTCTTTTTTTCATCTAAGTTTCTTTGATCGCTCTGTCGTATGAAACGTTTGAGCAGGGTGGATCCTTTTTCTTCGTTTGTCTTAAGCTTGGCTCCGTCAGTATCTAACATGTCTGGGGTTGTTGTTGTGCACGTTTTCCCTTCCATGCGACGATAAAATTGCCAGAACTCTGTCAATGTTGTGTCATAACCGAGCACCTTGCAAAACTGTTTCTACTTGTCATTTTTGGCCTCTTGAGCAATGACTTCAAACTGTTTAGTTTTTTCTTTCATTTTTGTTTCAATATCTTTGTCCGGAGAAGGTTTTGTTCTTTCTTTTTGCCAAAGTTTGACAGCCGCATGTTTTTTCTATCCAGGCTCTCTCTGTGTCGGTATTCCACCATGGGGGCTGAACAGTTTGCTTCCGGTTCGGTGCCATTCTTTTGTTTCTTCTGCATCTTAATTTTTCGATGATGGTTGTCTCTTTGGTTTCATACTGAAATGGATCACGCGGTTTCATACAGGGTTTATCTGATAGTTTCTGTAGACTGAAAACTACCAGGAGGTGGTCACTGCCTTGGTGTGGAAGCGTCTCTGCATTCATTCCTGCTCTGAATTTTGGAGATGTTAGAGTGATGTCGATCACGCTGTCACAAGGCAAGTTGGGGATGTGGTTGTTAACGGGCTAAGAAGAATTTCCCCTATCATTCCTTCAAGTGCAAGTCCTTGTGGGTTGGTGTTCCGCTGGTCCCATAACTTCGATCTTGCATTAAGGTCTCCACAGATAACGACTGAGTCTCCAAATTCGTTCT
The DNA here is from genome assembly GCF_041734735.1 of Babylonia areolata. Lineage (NCBI taxonomy): Eukaryota > Metazoa > Mollusca > Gastropoda > Neogastropoda > Buccinidae > Babylonia > Babylonia areolata. The sequence continues at coordinate 25,083,118 of NC_134887.1, forward strand.
CTATTTCCTCTAAAAAGGCCCAGTCCTCTTTTGTTGTGCAGGTTCCTGGGTGAACATAGGCAATGATGAGCACGATGCTTTTGTGAATTCCGTCAGGTTTTTCAAGAGGCACACCCACTAGTTCACATGAGTTACTACACCATTTATCTAGATTTATGGTGGAAACTTTGTTTTTTAGGTTTTTGTTCAGTATGATTGCTACTCATCTTCCTTCATTCCTTTGAAAGACTGTAAAATTCTCAAAATGTATTGGTCTGTCTGCACTCGTCCTGGTCTCTTGGAACATAAAATGTCAAAATCATATGCCAGTTTCTCAATTGTTGAGATTCTCATTCTCGCGCTGGAGCAATTCCAACTGCCGATTCTAAAGAATTTCTTTGACAGGCGTTCTGCTTTTGTCATTCTGCTACCTAAGCACAATCTTTTCCCACCTCTTTTGCCACGTCTGTTTTGGGGTTTGGGGGATCTGAATTTATGGCTCGTGCAATGCAGCTGATCCCCGAGGTGCACGCGAGACAGGGTTTTGTTAGTATCCATAGAAAAGTGTTCTATGTGGTGAGGGAAAATATTCGGCCGCCCTGACAGAGCCTCTTATTAGGGAAGGGCAATTGATGCCCATCTGTGTGGAGTCCGTCAGTCTGGTGTCGCCCTAAGGCCAGACTGCATACAGTTAGTGACTGTTTAACCCAACAGCTATGGGATCTGTACGAAAGCCGTGGGATTGGGGATTTTAGTCAGGTCTCCTTTTAGCCGGTGGAAGGGTGTATCTGGGTATTGATGCGCAGCAGATTGTATTTTGCTGAGAACTACAGGTCCTTCTGTAATGTTCAATTGCAATGTAACAATTTATCATTGAGCCCTCTCAATAATTCACCAACAATTCAATAATTACACAATAACGCGATGACAAATTATCAGTCAAATACACAGAAAAATCACTCTGTCCAGAACAAAGATAAGTAATTTTTCCGTGCATTTGACTAACAATTTATCATTGAGCCCTCTCAATAATTCACTAATAATTCAATAATTAAACAATAATGAGATGACAAATCATCAGTCAAATACACAGAAAAATCACTATGTCCAGAACAAAGATAAGGGATTTTTCTGTGCATATGACTGACAATTTATCATTGAGCCCTCTCAATAATTCACTAATAATTCAATAATTAAACAATAACGCAATAACAAATTATCAGTCAAATACACAGAAAAACCACTCTGTCCTGAACAAAGACAAGTGATTTTTCCATGCATTTGACTGACAATTTATCATTGAGCCCTCTCAATAATTCACTAATAATTCAATAATTAAACAACAACGCGATGACAAATTATCAGTCAAATACACAGAAAAATCACTTATCTTTGTTCTGGAACTTGTAGACTGTCTGTCACACTGACCGGCATGATTTTAACACCCAGTAGACTGTTACACTGACTCACTGCATGATTTTAACACATCTCTCGGCTTTCCCAAATACATTACTGATTAAACTGAACGCTGGACATCGGATATCTTTTCCCACCCCTCTTCAGTTGTGGCAAATCGGTGGCGGGTGTGTGTGTGTGCGGGAGGGGGTGGCCAGGCCGGGGGGAGGGGGTACGTATCTAAACTGAATACCTAAAATACCTTAAATTGTGTTTCAGCAGTTTTAACCAAAGAGCCTCTTTGTACTAGTTGTAATAATTTCAGATACCATGTACCACCTCTACTGAATTTCATGTAGTCCAGCTGATAATTATATCCCGTTTCAGGACTGATTAACAATCCTGTTATATCAATATAGTTTACTGTATTTGCGATAATATCTGTGGGAACCGCTGACATAAATCATGCATATGGCACTTTCTCTCTTTCTCAGGCATATATATAGTATACTGACACATATACACAACTGAAACAGTATAGTCGACTTTTAAGATATATACTTTTCAGAGCCTGCCTACAATATTTTCCACAAGTTATAAAAGACATCACTTCAAGTCAGTGTTAATATTCAACTATTCAACATCACAAACACACTTCTTGGCAAAGCAATAACAACACGCCTTCCAACAATCTATACCAGCCAGGAGCTCTCGTAGAAATTTGCTTAAATGCAGCGCAAAAGTCCTGTGAAATAGACCCCATCCCCGCGGCTGTTTTCCTTGATCTTGTCTTCCGTACATCACTCATATTGTTAATGATTCACTTCTGTCTGGTTGCTTTCCGTCTGTTTTTAAACATGCAGTTCTGCTTCCACTCATAAAGAAGCCTTTCTTAGATCAGAACAATCTGAAAAATTACAGACCTGTCTCAAATGTGCCCTTTCTTTCCAAAATTTTAGAAAAAGTCATTCTCTCCCAGCTTCTTAAGCACCCTTGAGCAGAATGATCTTTTCGACCACCATCAGTTTGCTTAAGTTACCGACAAGGCCATAGTACCGAAACAGCACTGCTGAATATTGTAAACGACATTCCCTGTGGTTTTGACGAAGATAACATTTCAGTTCCAAGTTGCTCTTTTAGATCTTACTGCAGCATTTGATACAATTGATCATTCACTTCTCATTGAAAGAATCAAAAATTCTTTTGGCATTCACGATCTTGCTCTTTCCTGGTTTCAGTCCTACTTAACGAATCAAACCAAGACTGTACTGTGTAAATGGCAAATATTCGAACGAAACTCCGTTATCATATGGTGTCCCACAGGGATCAGTCCTTGGCCCTATTCTGTTTGTTCACTGAGTATGCTACCCCACTGTCTGATGTAATAAACAGTCACTGTCTCTCGCACCAGGGCTTCGCTGACAACACCCAAATCTACCAGTCGGCTTCTATTGCTGAAACTGATAACTTGAACTGATGACACACACGTGCAAAACTTGAGTGTATAACAGACTTGACGTCTTGGATGACCTTCGACAAACTACAGCTGAATGATGAAAAGACTGAACTGTTGCCTGCTTGCCCCAAGAAATTTATGAACCACCCGGAGTGATGGCCTAGAGGTAACGCGTCCGCCTAGGAAGCGAGAGAATCTGAGCACGCTGGTTCGAATCACGGCTCAACCGCCGATATTTTCTCCCCCTCCACTAGACCTCGAGTGGTGGTCTGGACGCTAGTCATTCGGATGAGACGATAAACCGAGGTCCCGTGTGCAGCGTGCACTTAGCGCACGTAAAAGAACCCACGGCAACAAAAGGGTTGTTCCTGGCAAAATTCTGTAGAAAAATCCACGACTTCGATAGGAAAAACAAATAAAACTGCATGCAGGAAAAAATACAAAAAAATTAGTCAGGCGCTGTAGTGTAGCGACGCGCTCTCCCTGGGGAGAGCAGCCCGAATTTCACACAGAGAAATCTGTTGTGATAAAAAGAAATTCAAATACAATGCCGGTTAACAATACTGTCATTCCTGTCTCCCACTCAGTGCGAAGCCTCCGTGTCTGCCACCTTGGTGTGTTCTGGTTTCGAGTTGGGTAGCCTACATGTTCTGTCGTGGAGAGGCTGTTTGCCGTGTGTGTGTGTGTGTGTGTGGCGGGGTGCTGGTGAGTGTCCGCGCATTCGCGGCGCGCGTGTGTGTGTTATTTCTGATGAAACGCGCTGTAAAAATGTCCATTGTTATCATTATTATTATTGATATGAATTTCACAATAACTAACCATACCCAAAAATAACTGTAGCCAGATCCGGCCACTGAATCTACACAAATTAATATTAAATTACATTTTCTTCTCCTTATACACCTACCCACCCACCACCTTTAACATTTTGAATCGAATTGTGTTTTGATTTTTGTCCGACATTAATTTACAAATCTACAATTTTCTTGCATGTGTGTCTCGGTGTGCATGCGTGCATGCGCATGTGTGTGTGTGTCAGTGTGTGTGTGTGTGTGTGTGTGTGTATGCACGCACTTTGTAACTTGGTACACACGTTGGTTTTTGTTTGTCTGTTTTTTAGTGCGTATACGTCCGAGTCAATGTGTGTGTGTGTGTGTGTGTTGGCGCGAAACAATTAAGTCAGCTTCACATGCTTCGTGTGTTTCAACGGGCTGTGCATCGGTCAGACAACATGTCCGGTACTGGCGTGTTGTCAGTAATAATTATTGTGCAGGGTTAACCATTCTTAGACGTGACTAAGGTCTAAAAACAAGTTGGGACACGAAAAGCCGAGTGAGGTTGAAACGCGATTGCACAAACATGGCGTAAACACAACAGCCAAAACTCGTCTCCCAAGGGAATGTGAACATTTGGATGACAAGCGGTTCCAAGAAAAAGAAAAAGAAACATATGATGGCACAAAACAATGGAAACGGCGTTGACGACAGGAATTCTTCGCCAAAACTTTCCAGGGAACAAGCACACAAGGAACGCCTAAGCAAGAGACTGAGTTACATTTTACGCTATGCGGCACGGAAAGAAGGACTGCAAGTCGATGACTCTGGTAACTGCATTTCATATTCTGGTGCGACATTATAAAGTGTTTGTTCGTTCTTCAATTTGACGTAATGTTCACCGATGCTGAGTGAAAAAACTATGGTAGCTGATTGGTGGTGGGGTGTGCTCCCGTGCTCGAGTCACAGTGTGTGTGCACGCCCTTTGCCACTGTTTCATTTGTAAAAACAAGAGAGGCAAGACCTTCAAGACTCACTTGTGATAAGCACTCACTCTAACAAAGGAATAATTGGAAAAACAACATCAACCTTTTGCAAACAGATTATCTGGCAAATTACACAATGATGTGACCTTGACCTTTGACATCTTAATTCACAAAACATTGAGGTTGAGAAATTAGGCCAAAACAAATCACTGCATGGTATACTTTGGTGAATGAAAATTGGATATAAAATCATTGTATATATATGTGTGTACCTTGTTTTGTTTCTCTCTCTCGCTCTCTCTTCTTTTTTTCCCAAGATACCATCAGGGCAGAATGGTTAAGCAAATCTGTTTGTTAGCAAGTAGTCAGCAAGTATCTTTGTGTAAGTGTTTATGTAATTCAGTTTTAATGCATTATGTATTGACGTAGGTTGGTCTTAGATGTGATATCACCTTTTTTCGATCAGGTTATTTTTAATCCCGACGTGTGGGTGTGCGTGCGCCTGTATGTGTGTGTGTGTGTGTGTGAGGGTACAGTGTTCTGATGTGCATGCGTAAGTATATGTGTTTATGTCCAAATGGAATTCTATGTCAGAAATATTTTAATTCTTATGTATTTCTGTTGTAGTACAGTTGACATCAAATGCCAGTTTGTGTGAGTGGGTGTGTGTGTGTGTTTGTGTCTGCAAGGGAGGGACATTGTGTGTGAATGGGTGTGTATGTTTTATGAAATGCATCTTATTTTAATCAAACCTTTGTTTACTTGATATCCTTTATCATTAGATTTATTTTGAAATGTGCTTTTTAATATATATATATATATGTATATATATATATATATGTATATATATATATATATATATAGAGAGAGAGAGAGAGAGAGAGAAGAAAAAAGAAAAACAAACACATCAATCTGTCAAATATTCCAAATTTTCAGAACGGTCACATTCCTTCCTCAAGGGATAAGTTGTTTACATGTTACCAGGGTCACTCTTACGCATCTGTTATGACGCAAGCATGCCATGACGTACATGTTGTGATGCAATTTCACTATGCCAGGTTTCGTCTAGAGCCTAAAGAATTGCAATTGTCTATTTTCTTGTACTGTCAAAAAATAAGTTCCTTAAAACCTAACTTGAATAACTCAATCAACAGTAGAGAAATAAAACGATAAATGATAATAATAAGAAAAATGAAATAAAAATCAATGATAAATAAAGAAAGAAAATAAATAGATATTTAAAATAAAGAAAGAAAGAAAGAAAATAAAGAGGGGGAGGGGGGGGGATAATCAAAAGAATATTAATAATAATAATGATAATTGAATTAAAAAAAATTAAAAAGATAAAAAATTAATTAATTAATTAAAAAAAATAACAAGAAAAAAAGATAGATAAATAAATAAGAATGAACAGGAAAAAAAGAAAGAAAAAAAAGGGAGGGGTGTGTGTGTGTGTGTGTGGGGGGGGGATGTGGGGGTGGGGGGGTTACAATTATAAACAGTCAAATTGTTGAGAACAATGGGCTGCATTATATATCTATCTATCTATCTATCTATCTATATATATATATATATGAACACACACACACACACACACACACACATACACACACATATATGAACAGATTGGATATTTTTCATTGACAGAAAAGTATTAAAGTGTTTTTAAGGCATGTTTATATTCAACTTGATGATGAAAGGCACTTTGAGCAGCATTGGTACTGGATGTCATGCCATTGAAAAATTATGTATTATTTTTAAACATTTTATTACCATTATGTATATGCCTTTGTTCAGTACTCTGGAGGGTTGGGACTAGATGTAAAATAAAAGCACACCAGTGTTTATCTAATATCCTAAGAAAAACATTTCTTCTCTCTCTCTCTCTCTCTCTCTCTCTCTCTCTCATAACCTCTAAATTTGTAAATTTTATTTTCCACATAATTTTATTTTGTGTTCAAAATCCACATGTATACACAAACTACATTAGATATACAAATCATGCTACAGAAATAACACTTTACTGGAACAAATCCCACTTCACATCTCCACCATACACACCCACACACTGGCACATACACCAAAGTATACAACACTGAACAAATTCAGGACAATAAATGTTTACGGCCAACAAGAATTGATTGTCCAGAACACAGAAAAGATTTATCAATTATGATGCAGTAAGCAAAGACAATGTTTGACAGTGAGAAACAAGAGGCTGATTCGGTAGCAGCCATTGCAGTCAGGGACCTCCGCAACATGAATTCAGTATAAATTTTTTCAAGATATATTATGGTATTAAGGTATTAAGTGTATGATATGGATAGTGTTGAGTAAAGTAAACTGTTCACCTCATCAGTCTTTTGTATGTGACCAGAAAGCAATAACACACAAGGAAAAACCAGTCAATGTACCTCATTCTCCTCTTATAGTATACTGCGGTTCTTATCCACCAACTGGGCAAAGGATTTTCAATTTGAGAGGGTTTCAGTCATTAGAGCAATCATCTATGGCACAATCATCATAACTTTCTGTGTCAGATGAACTCATATTGATGGTGATATATCGATGTTCAAAACTTCTGCCAGCAGTCAACATGAAACTTGGCAAAACATTGTGTCAAGGTCCATCTCATGACCTAAAAATTGTTTGTGTTTACAATTTGAAAGTTGAAGAAAAGTTGAGTTTGTTGTGAAACTGATAAGATGTAGGGCCAAATCAAAGTAGAGAAAAGTGTTGTATGAGGTGAAAAGGACTTATATTTGAGAAGGTGCAAAATTCATGTTGCTGTTGTACCAAGGGAGCAAACTGGTTGGGTTTTTCCACTGCTCAAGATATATGTTTGGAAATGTATGTGGGTTTTTCTTTTCAACTGACAATGGTGGCAACTGCAATTTAGATTTTGGAGATCTTGTTATGTACATCACAGAATCCAGTTGACTGGTGTTAGTTGCTTTTTTTCTTTCTTTTTTTTTAACAGCAATTTGTGACATAATGCAGTAAGTTATGAGACATGAACAAATCTTTCTTTAAATAAAAATTTAACAGCCTCCTTTCAGTCATATGTTTTTGTGAGTTATTGATTGAATGTAGCATTCTAAGCAGAGAGGCTATATATATATGAAAAAAGATGCCTGCCTTCAAACTCATGAACTAATGCATGTGCTTACTGAGTATTTGTAAAGAGGTGTGTAAGCCCACGATTTCTCACAATCCCACGATTTCTCCCACTTTGAGAGAAAGCATGGGGTTGCCCCCATGATTTCTCTCACTTTGAGAGAAATCGTGGGAGTAGGAGAACTCTTGGGATTCGGAGAAACCTGTCACGTTTTCTCTCATCCCCACGATTTCTCACAATGTGTGTATACTACATAGACTCACATGTTCTCTGTCTGACAAAGATAAATATTATGGTTTGAACATTCATGTGCAAACTGACTGAACAAGGGAGAGAAGAGAAATAACAAGTGTATGTGAATGTTTGCAGGTTTTAAGGATATATACCACTTTAAAAAAAAATTACATTACATACAAATAATGAGTTTTTAATTCTATATCCTTGGAACTTCTGTGCTCCTCTTATTGTCTATGCTTATATATATTGTAAAGAAGTCAGGTGAAGGTCGAGTTCAAAGGGGAGACTCAAGTCTTAGACATTTGTATTATAAGTGACAAACATGATAAGCAAGAAAATAATCAAAAGAGTAAACAAAAAACAAAAAACAAACAAGGCTTGGACTTCAAATTTTAAACTTACATGGTTAAGAAATTTTTTATTGTGAAGGCTATCCAGGATATCTATAATGGAATTAAAGCATGAGAATAAGTTTTGGTTGTATACCTTTACAAAAATGACAGCTTACAAGCAATACTGTGGTAAACGCAACCAAAAACTAGTCCTGAATCATTAGCTAAACATGTGTAACAAGATTTCAGTTGGTGGCCATGATGTCTATTTGATGGTGCTCCATCTGTCCTGAAACCTGCTTGTTCTTCAGCAATAACCATCTGTGCTTGAGATTTCATCTGTTAGTTGGGATTATCATTAAGTGTGCTTATGAGAGTAATCTACAAAAAGTACCCCTAAGGTGGAGTACCATTAAAGAGATATTCAACCTGGAAGCAGTCTGAAAAGTACATCCAGCACCAATAAAACCTGTACCACATATTTATTGATAACAAATTTCAAGAAGGTGTGGCATGCTGCCTTTTAGTCTACCATGAGGATGTATAACATCAGTGCCAACTTTATCCGAGTGATCAAGCAAGTGTACAACAAGGCCACAAGTGCTGTACTCCTGAATGGTAACAAGGGAGACTGGTTCCACACTATGGTTGGAGTGTGTCAGGGATGCCTACTGTCACTCACCCTTTTCAGTGTCTTTCTGGAGAGGAAACTCTTCACCAGCAGCACCCTTGGTATCACTTCAGACGTCAAAGTCAGCAGGACAAGTTTAGAAACAGTGAAGATATTCACATACCTTGGCTCCATCATACTGGATGAAAGTTCAAAACCTGAGATAGTGACAAGCATTGCACAGACAACAGCTGCAATAGCAAGACTCAATACCATCTGGAGAGACAAGAACATAGTCTGCTGGCCAAATTCCACCCACTGCACTTTCTTGCCTTGTCAGTCTTCCTTTATGCCTGAAAAATTTGGATGCTCTTGGCAGACATGCAAAGAAAAATCATGGCAGCTGGAATGAGATTCTACAGAAGGACTTTGAGCAACCACTACACAGGTCATGTGACAAACAAAGAGGTCTGCTGCAAGATCCAACAAGCAATAGGACCTTATGGTGACCTCCTCACAGTTGTCAAGAAACGAAAAATGAAGTTGTATGGCCATGTTTCCCACTCAACAGGACTTGCAAAGACCACCTTGCAAAGGACAGTCATAGGAAGCTGCAGATAAGGAAGACAAGGAAGAAGTGGGAAGACAGTATCCAAGAATTGACAGGTACGAACCTGGCAGAATCCCAGAGAGTGATGGAGGACAGAAACAGGTGGAAGAGAGTGGTGGGATTGTCTTCACTAGTACCCCAGCAACATCAGCAGATGTTAAGGGATAGGTGGTTGTGGTGGTGGTGGTAGCCATAACATACTGAAATGCACATTTCATTGCACATTTCTTGACAAACAATTAATGGGGAATATTTGAAACAGAGTTTGACACAAAGTATGGTATGAATGTTGGTTTCATCACTTACGCAGGTTACGAAGCAGCGTTAAAAAAAATTATATTAATACTTTCAGCTTACAAATAGAAGATAATATAGAAGATAATAAGACACTGGAAATAACTACTGCCCGCTTAAAAAAACACCTTTTTGGTGCAGTAAGGCATGAAACTCTAATACTATATGCTAATTTCAAACAACCTCTTTCTGAACTACTTTTGAAATTGAATCAAAAGATTGCATCAAGAATGGCTTTGTCTTCTTGAAAATGCACAAGAGATCAAGATAAAATGGGTTCAGGTGCAGATAATAATCAGACACTGGCAACATATATATTACAGTTCTAAAAGAAATGAAAATTGCTGAAGATGATTGCTGCCCCTCAGTATCTGAGAGAAGTGTGTGTGTGTGAGAGAGATTAAGTAATGTGATAGGTTTAGTCTTTGAATCTGTTTTATGCTTCTGTGCGTTAAAATTGAATCTTTTTTTCTTCTTCCTTTTGTAAGTTTTAGTGAATGCATTTATGTGTTTAATGTTTATTGTAAAGCTCTTTGAGCTCCCTGCAAGGGAGGGAAGTGCTCAACAAATATCCATTATTATTATTATTATTATCATCATTATTATTATATGCACTTTCTGTCTTGATTAAACAAAACATGAAAGGAAGAGTGTACATAATTATGATTTTACAGGACACATGTATTTGAAATACCGGAGCCTAGAGTGCTAATTAGATGAGATGTTTTGTTTTGAAAACTGTCTCCCATCATGTCAAGATGAGCAAACCATTTAAAACAGCAAACATGATAATCATGCCAGCAAACAAGACTAAATCCTTCATATTATCTTTGTGTATTGTCAGGGTTCGTGGATCTGCATGAGTTGCTCTTGGTGCCCATGCTGTCCCAGTACTGTGCAGAGGAAGTCATGGCAGAGATTAAAGATTCCCAGTCCCGTAGAGGCAGTCATCGCTTCGAGTGTCGCATAGAGAATGGCAAAGTGTTGGTCCGTGCTTCTTATGGAAGGAGAATGGAAAAGGTGGGTAAACTGATTCTACACTATGAAACAAATAAATGTATACTTGCAAGATACATCTCCAACATACACCCAAAAATGGTAAACAATGCTAAATTTATGAAATTGTAAACATACATGTGGATGAACACACTCACATACATGATCAAGATCTGGCTATAAATACACTGCAAACAGAAGAATGCATGTATCCACACACACACACACACACGCACACACACATATAACTGCAAACAGAAGGACACATGTATCTACACACATACACACACATATATACACACACATACATACATATATATGTGTGTGGGTTTAGATACAAGCATCCTTCTGTTTGAAGTGAATCTATGGCCAGATCTTGATCATGTATGTGAGTGTGTTCATATATATATATATATATATATATATATATATATACATAGGACATACTATGATATATATATATATATAGAGAGAGAGAGAGATGTGGCACAGCATGCTAAAACGAGGCTGAAGTCATTAGGGTCAAAATAATGAAAATCAAGATTTTTACAGATTTCGCATCTTTGAAGTCTTATCTTTGCTGTTGGTAAGTATTTTAGTATAAAATTGCCTGGAACTGTGGTATTGTTAATGTTTTCAGGTGCATGCGCTGTTGGTACTGCTACACACATTCCTAAGTTGCAATTTTCAGTGCATTTGACTCAAGGCTTTTCTGAAATTACGTCAGACGATGATGTGGCAATACACTTAATGGTTGCTGTTAGTAAACAGCATTTTGATCTGGGATCTAAAGCCGAAGATCAAAAGATTGATCAGTATTATGGGACATATTTTTTGTTCAAACACAAATGCATCCTTTGTCTCTTATTAAACATTCACTATCGCCATTGACAGCTCTCTTGTAGCATGATGTCATTCCTCCACTCTCCATTCTTTTTTTTTGTTGTTTGTTGTTTTTTTTGCTGCGCTGTCAATTGCACCATTTCAGTGGCATTTCTCCCACGTGGCTTATTGAGATTCCCCCATACAATGCCACACCTGGGTTCTTCCGTCACAGTTCCAGCATCTGCAGTACGCAGGGAATCATCGCTGTTAGGCGCCAGGAGGCCACACACCAGAGGAGACTCTGCACTGCTGCTGAGTCACTTCAGTGGTGTTCAGTGGTGCCTGTTCTGATTTAATGTACTTAGGCCACCACCTACTAAGCCCCCTACTAACGGCAATAATGGCTCAAACAACAGCCCCCATGAATCTGCCGCCACTTAGACATTGACAGGACTCACCCCAAGCACGGAAGTGGAGGGGTATCGAAACTGAGGTCACCATGAGAGCAGGGCATGAAAGGCCACAGACTTGAGACTGTTTTGTTTATATTGATGATGATGAAGGAGGAGGACGATGATGATGTTGCTGTGGAGGTCCATTTTGGTTTGGGACTGCATGACAAGGCTGTACTCTATGCTTCCTGTCATAATGATATCCCGGCATTTACCAGGCTTTAACCAGGCCCAAGAGATACAGACACTTGCAGTGTTGGTCACTCAGTAATTAGAGCAACACACCTAAAGACACATCCTTGAAGTGGATGCTACTCGACTGTGTGGTCCCAGTCTTCCCATTTAAACCCACAGCACACTCAACTCTGAGTAGGAGCTGGACACGGGCCGAAAAACCCACCTCCGCTGGGATTTGAACCCATGTCCTCCCAGCCGTCAGTCCGCGACGCTAACTACTGCCACAGCAGCTGGTCCACTCGCCATTCTTGACTTCATTTGAGTACAGAAAGAATATTAATTTTCCCATGCTTTTTTTTTATATATAAATTTATAGTTTACTTAATTCTGAATCTTTTGATACCATATACATGTTAAGATAATTCTTGTTCTGAAGTTAGAAGCAGGCAAATATATGGGTTTTTTCATAAACCAATTTCTCCTTTTGTTCTTTTTGGGCATACCAATTTTGAAAAAAATATTTAAAAAACCTGTGATAGATCAGTTTCTGGGGTTTTTTTGTATGTTAATCTATGAATTTTAAACTTTCTGAAAATACATGAATATATATATAAAAAAAAGATTGATTCCAACATAAGCTGGGGTTCTGTGTGCAGCAATATCTGTCTATCTATCTATATATTTTTGATGCATATATATATATATATAGAGAGAGAGAGAGAGAGAGAGAGAGAACTCAGAACTGAAAACATTTTTTATTCGAGGATAAAGAATTTAGGCCTAGCCTGTTCTTCCAATCTGTCCTTGCTAATCTACATCCATTACAAACAGCGCACACATAAATGAAGGGAAAAAATATTCATGCAGAAAGACATACATAATGAAGAATACACACACACACACACACACACACACACATAGAGACTAAGATTAACATATTGATAGGAAAATGAGACAAAAGAGAGGTGGAGGGAGAGAGAGAGGAGTGAGTGGGAGAAAGAAAGAGATAGAGAGAGAGAGAGATGCCATCAGTGCAGAACTACCACAAACATTCGGGTGTTTAAAAGGTACAGTATTGTTACTGCCTGTGAAATCTACACATGACTAGTGGAACACATACTATAATGACTACTACCATCACCAGTGTTACTTGGACATTTGTCACGATCATGATAGAATAAAATGAATAAATCTGTGCATGCATACAAAATAGAATGAGAAGAAAAAAAAAGAGAAGAAGAAGAACAACATCAACACCAGCAAGAACAACTAATCAAAGAATAAGTGAGACATAACTGCCCTCTTTGTTACTGCCAACTGCAATTTAAAGATCAGGGTCAGTTATGGTTAGAAGGGTTGAAGATATTTAGGCAGACTGGTTTTGAAAATAAGTAGAGAACTGCCCGTTTGTATGTGTATTGGAAGGGAGTTCCACTCTCAGATATACTTTAGCAGATGTGTGAATATCATTACTGGGTCTTTAAACTTTATGAACGCTGCAGCTTCAGTATATTGTACTTTTTTTTTTTATATATAGATGTTGTAGTTTCCATTTATTTTTAGATGTAGAAATTTAGTTAACTTGCTCTATTTGACAGATTAGTACACATGTCATTTGTATTTGTGTTATGGATTGTATTCTTGTTTTTGTCTGTTGTAACTTTTTAGAGCTCTCTTTCCACACACACACACACACTCTCTCTCTCTCTCTTTAGGTTGTGTTTGTGCTTTGGGCTTAAACTTTTAGTATAGTACTGTATAAATCTATTCTATAAAACATATTTATAATTGTGAATGATTCATTTCAACAGAATCCCCACCACGATGACAGCCAGGTTTTTACACTGTTTGAGAGCAGTGTCCAGGTGATACTTAACAACTTGGGGCAGTATGACTTGGAGAACTTTCCTGATGATTACCTTATTGGGTATGGTGCTTTGCATTAGACCTAGGAGTGTCTGTGTAATGTGTGTGTGGACAATTGTAATTGTGTCTAGTGTTTGCCAACTAATCAGGAACATAAATTGAAGGAGTAGGGAGGATGGCAGGTGAGAGTTTTTTTAACAAAAAAGAATGGGTGGATGAAGAGGTGGGGCTTTGCTTACCGAAGACACCCATATTCTCTCTCCCTCTCTCTTTTTCGCAGGGAGCAGGATGCCAGTCAGATGTGCATGTATGCTTGCATCCTTGTGGGCATGTGTTCATGCAAGCAGATGCATGTGTCTGTATGTGTATGAATGTATTTCCTTCGTTACACACACACATGCATGCATGCATACATGCACACACACACACACACACACACACACACATATGAGTCAGATGTTTGTTTTATTGGAGCATGTAAGTGTTTTGGAAGGACTCAGGCAAAACAACAACAGATGAAGGGCACAAAGTGTATTACAGCAGAAAACAAGACAAACACGAAGAAGGCATGGGTTTTCCAGCCGACAAAGACATTGTGGACACAGTTATGGGATGCTGCCCAGTTTCCACCAGAGTGATCATCTGTCTAAAGGCAGCACCCTTTAATATCACAGTTGTGCAGGTGTCTGCATCCGCATCCAACTACAGTAAGGATGATATGAAATACTTCAACAATCAGCTTCAAGAAGTCATTGATGAAACACACAAGAAATATGTCTCAGTGGTACAAGGTGTTTGAAATGCAAAAGTTGAAGATGCTTTGACACACTGGCATGGCATCTTCAGACCTTCCTGCAGCTGTCTGACAAAAGAAAGAGGACTCCTGTTTCTCGAGTTGAACAGCCACCAACAACTAGTCATAGTTAACACTCTTGGCACTCACAAACCTTCAAGACGATGGACATGGCACAGCCAAGATGGCCAACATCACAACCAGATCAACTTCATCTGGGTCCCCTAATGCTTCTGATCAGGAGTGAACATGGCACACACCTGCACCTTCCCCAGGGCAGATATTGGAAGTGACTGATTTGGTGATGATGATATTTAGAATGTGTCCAAAGAAGATCACTAGCCAAAGTTCACAAGACTGCAGTTCAGCTTGTAGAGATTAAAGGACTCTGCAGTAAAAGAAGAGTTCCGAGCATTGACTGGAGGGAAATTTGCACCTCTAACATTAGTCGAGAACAACATAAGACTTGGAGTCCACAGTCAACACCGTTCACCGCAACAGTACTTGAAACAACCAGTGAAATCTTGGGAAAACAGCACTGAAAAAGCCATGGGTCACAAGAGCTGTATGAGCTGTGTGATATGAGACAAGAACTGAAGAAAGGGAAAGGTGACCTAGGAGTCCAGAAGTAAAGAGAGGCAAATAGCAAAGTCAGGAAAGGAGTGAAGAAGGCATTGAGCATCAATGTACAGAAATTAAAGAAAGCCTGAACATAAAAATAACACCAAGAAAGCTTACAAAACGGTTAAAGATCTTACCACAAAAAAATGGGGGAAGACCTACAAGTATTCAGAGCATGTCAGGGAAGTATCTTACTGAGGAAAAGGAGGTACTACACAGATAGAACACTGCTCGGAACTTTTTAACCACCAGCTCAACAGAGATCCAACAGTGCTAAAATATCCACAGCCAAGACCAGAAGACAACTCACACACCATCCTACTTGAGGGAGTTGAGGCAGCAATCAAGGCAATGAAATAAGGGAAATGAGCAGGAATTCAAAGCTTAGCTTCAAAACTGGTTCAGGGAGTGGCAGTGATCTCTGCTCTCATGAACTTCTGCAATGACATCTAGAGCACTGGAATATGGCCAGCTCCCTGGACACAGTCACTTATCACCCTAGCAAAAAAAAGGAAAGCTTCACCTATGCCAGAACTATTGTACCATCAGCTTGCTAAGACATCCAAGCAAAGTTATGCTGAAAATCATTCTGAACAGACTGAAACCTCACGCAGAGACAGTTATTGCCAGAGAACAGGCAGGTTTCAGGACAGTTCAGAGCGCCATCACAGAGACATCTCTCTCTCTCTTTGGGTTTATTGGTGTACCTGCTTGCCAGACCAGCACAGGGGACTTTTTAAAGTGTAGGGGAGTTGTGCAGTCTCTTCTCCATCCTCTCACCTTCTGGGGCTCATTGTCCCACAGGTACAGTAGCTGCCATGTGTAAGACAGCCCCAGGAGGTGCAGCAGTGTTGTTCAGAGTATCTGTCTTCTAGAGGGATGGCTGACCAAGGCTGAAGAGTTCCATATGCCCTGCATTTTGTGCATAGCTGGGGGTTTGGTTCATGAATGCCAGGGCATGTCCACATGCCAGTGCGCCTGAGAGTGATCTGTGAAAAGTACCTCCAGCAACAACAAAACCTGTACCACATATTCATTAATTTCAAGAAGGCCTTCAAGAGGGTGTGGCATGCTGCCGTATGGTCTACCATTAGGATGCACAACATCAGTGCCAACATTGTCTGAGTGATTTAACAACTGTACAACAAGGCCACAAGTGCTGTACTCCTGAATGGGAACAAGGGAACCTGGTTCTGCACTACAGTTGGGAGTGCATCAGGATTGCCTGTTGTTACCCACCCTCTTCATTGTCTTTTGGGGGAGGATTACGGAAGATGCCTTGGAAGATTGTGAAGGAACAGTTTCCACTGGGGGAAGAACAATTACCAATTTGTGTTTTGCAGATGATATTGAAGGCCTTGCAGGGGAGTGAACATGAATTTGCAAGCCTTGTGGAGCATCTGGCCTCGCGCTGGGACTATACGGCGTAGGGGCGCGTCCCCCGGGTGGCAAATGGGGGAGCCCTCCCTTTGGGGGTTGCACCAAATGATATGGAGTAAGGTGCCATGGACCCACATAGTCTAGGAGAAGGGCAACTCTGATTTCAAACCCGGGCAGATGGAGTCCGTTAGCCTCAGCAGGCAGTCCTTCCAAGAGAAGGAAAACTCCCAAGAGAATACCCGGCCAACTGTAAACCGTTACCAGAACAGGATATCACCGAAGACGGTGCCACAGTGGCCTCTCTAAGGTGCGTGATCTAGTCAAAACCGGCTGTGCATGCACTCTACGACACATGGCTACACAGACAACGTTAGACCGATGTGGTATTGTCTTCCTGGACCATGGCTGGGGGGAGACGGTGCCGGGCCCTCAGCCTCAAAGGGGCCCATCCACTACTACCGACCACGGACGCGATCCTTCCCAGACTCTTTGGGGAGAACAGAATGGAGCACATGGGCAAGCAGCACTTCGTATCGTCCACTGGAATGCGGAAGGAGTACAGCGCAAGAAGGTTGAGCTCCAACGGTTTCTGCGTGATAATGCAATAGATGTATGTTGCATCCAAGAGACTCACCTCAAGAACACTCACCGCTTTTTCATAAGAGGTTACGAGTTGTTCAGACAAGACAGAGAGAACAGACCAAAGGGAGGCCTCATCACCCTGGTAAGAAACAACATCCCAGTGGCAGAGAACCAGAGTTCTGGTCAAGCTGATCTCGACACAGAATTTCTGGGAGTCAAGTTATTGTTGCCAGGCACGTCAGTGACAGTCCTCAATGTCTATTCACCTACAAACCAAATACAGCTTGACTCTATCCTCGTTGACTCCCACAGCTGGATCATCACAGGAGACTTTAACAGCCACTCACCCAGCTGGGGCTACCAAGATCTTAACAAGAAGGGAGAAGATGTGGAAAACTGGGCAATCAGTAACCAGCTGACCCTCATCAACAGTCCAAAAGATCCACTTACATGCTACTCACGAGCATGGAGGACCACAAGCACTCCTGACCTGGCCTTCGCGACAGACGACATCCATAGCATTGCCCAGAGGGAGGTGTCGCCCCAGCTTGGAGGCAGCGACCACAGGCCAGTGATCATAACAGTACAGAGACATTTTGAAACCCATCCCACCATGCTCCCAGCAAGCTGGAATTACAAGAAGGCAAACTGGGACCTTTTCAAGCACGAGGCAGACAAGAGGACTTCTGCGCTGACACTGTTGCACCAAGACATCAACGAAAATGCCAAGAATTTTAATAAGGCAGTATTAGACGTGGCGCAGGCAGCTATTCCACGAGGCAAACGCAGGAACTACCGTCTCTACTGGACACCTGAGCTTGACACCCTACACAAGACCCTCAGTGAAGCCAGGGACATGATGGAGAGCTCCCCCACTGACGAGAATGTAGAGACACACAACAGAGTGAAAGCTGCGTTCATAAAGGAAAAGCTGCAAGCAACACGCAAGAGTTGGGAAGACAAGACATCCTCCCTGAACACGGAGACAGACATGCAGGGGCTCTGGAAGCTGACAAAGAAATTGAATGATGACAACCCCAGCAGAGGCAAGACCGTCATCGAGCAGGACAACCAGCTGAAAACAGAAAAGGCCGCAGCCAACACTTTTGCGGAACTGTACCGAGAGGAGAGTACGATCCACATGACCAGACAGCACATCAAGCAGGTACGAGAGGAAACCACGAAACTTATGACATCAGACCCACATGGCATAGATGACAGCTGTACGAGCGAACCATTAACCATGAAGGAGCTGAAACACGGCATTCGCAAGCTGAAGCCCAAGAAAGCTCCGGGGCCTGATGGTGTCACTGGCGACATGCTGAAGCACCTGGGACCAGCATCCAGAACAGTGCTGCTTCAGATCTTCAACTACAGCTGGACATAAGGAGTTGTGCCTTCCATCTGGAAAGAGGCAGAGATCATCCCGATCCCAAAGAAGGGAAAGAATAAGAAGGACCCCCACAGCTACAGACCAATCAGCCTTCTGAGCTGTGTCGGCAAGCTGCTGGAAAGGATGGTCAACCACTGCCTCACCTTCCTCCTGGAAACACAGAACATCCTTTCACCTACCCAGACCGGCTACAGAAAATTCCGCAACACAGAAGATCAACTTGCCCTCCTTGTCCAGGACATCGAAAACTCTTTTCAGGAGAAGAAGAAGACACTGGCTATGTTTTTTGACCTGTCGAGAGCATTTGACAAAGTGTGGAAGGAGGGCCTCATCCTGAAACTTCTCCAAGCCGGCGTACGTAGCAAGATGTACATGTGGATCCAACACTACCTCTTCGGCAGGACCGCAAGGGTCAAACTAGACGGCTTCCACAGCAGAAAGGTCAAGCTACGTGAGGGTGTCCCCCAGGGAGGAGTGCTTTCCCCAACATTGTTTCTGTTGTATATCAGCGACATCAGAGACAACATCACGAAGCACGTATCCAACAGTCTGCACGCAGACGACCTGGCAGTATGGACATCCGCTGAACACACCAGCACGGCCTCCTACCGGCTTCAGGAAGTCGTCAGCAATATCACTCTACACCACAAAAACCAGTGCAACACTCTTCTCTCTCTCCACCGCCAATGAGCAAGTCAAGCTGAAGCTCCAGGGTCAGGTTTTGCCCCAGACGGATATACCAACATTCCTTGGCATCAAGTTGGACACCCGCCTGACCTGGAGGCCCCAGATTGAGGAGATGGAGAGGAGAGGCATCCGCAAGCTAGCCCTGCTGAAGAAGCTGGCCGGGACGACTTGGGGAGCAGACAGCAGGCTTCTCGCCAGGGTCTACATGGGAGCGGTCAGACCCACCATGGAGTACGCCTCAACCTCGTGGGGCACAGCCTCCAAGACCAAGAGCCGGCTCGACAAAGTCCAAAATATGGGACTACGCCTCACACTTGGAGCCATGAGGTCCACGTTGATCCATGACATGGAGAAAACTGCTAACGTCGAGCCCCTGGAGAGAAGACGTGACCTGAAAGTCCTGATGCAGGGAGAGAAGCTCAGAAGACTGCCCTCACACCACCTACACCACAGACTGGAGCAGCCCACCAAGAACCGTCTCAAACGTCAGAGCCTCAACCACCAGCATAAAGCACTCAGAGCACAGCACAGCGATGTTCTGGCGGCAAAAGGGGAATCTTGCACTGACTTGCCTTGCCTGACTGGAGGCTCGGCCAAGAGATAGAGGCCACCATCAGCCTCAGAGTTCCTGGCATCACCACCAAAGACCAGCAACCAGCTACTCTCAGGATCCTGACTCAGGCCATGATAGAGGAGTCCTACCCAGCCAGCTCCTGGACCCATGTATACACGGACGGATCAGCGGAGGAAGCCACACACAACGGAGGCAGTGGTGTCTACATCAGATTTCCCGATGGAGAGCACAGCAGCATCGCACTCCCTGGAGGAAAGCTCTGTTCCAATTTCAGAGCTGAAGTCCTGGCCATTAAAACAGCAGCAGAATTCCTCTCCTCCTGTGGAAAGCCCCTTGGCAGCATCTCCATCTTCACTGACTCCATGTCCACACTCCAGGCCCTTGACTGCCCTGATCCTGGTCCACTGATCCAGTCCCTTAAGGTCTCCCTCGCAACCCTTACCCAAACAGCCCCAACGACCCTTCAGTGGGTGCCAGCACATGTAGGCCTCCCAGGCAACGAGCGTGCAGACCACCTTGCTAAGGAAGGAAGCCAGCTCACACAGCCAACCGTTTTCCTGCCATGTATGAGGAAGTTAAAACTCTCCTCCGCAGCAGATTCTGAAGAGGCTGGGTCATCCTGAACGGAGGCTACCAGGCACACCAGGATCCCATCAGGGCACTGGAGAGGAGACACCAGACTACCATCTACCGCCTTCGCACAGGACATTGCGGCCTCCAAGCACACCTGAAGAGGATTGGAGTGGCAGCCACATCCCTATGTGATTGCGGCCAGGCTGACCAGACTCCATCCCATATTCTCCAAGACTGCCCCCTGTATGAGAAGATGCAGCAGCAGTCCTGGCCTGGGGGTGCTGACCTCAACACCAAGCTCTGGGGGACGGTAGCCGATCTTTGCCGGATGTCCGAGTTTGTGGCATCCCTCGGACTTCGACCCTGACTGCGTAGCTGTCGAACACAAAGGGAAAAGGAAAAAAGTGGGGCATCTGGACAATGTGTCCTGTGCATTTGACATAGAAATCAGTGCCAAAAAGACTAACTCATGATTAACAGCACTTTAGGTATCACTTCAGACATCAAAGTCAGCGGGAAAAGTTTAGAAACAGTAAAGACATTTGAATACATTTGCTCCATCATATCTGATGAAGGTTCAAAACCTGAGATTGAGACAAGGATTGCACAAACAACAGTCATGAAAGCAAGACTGCAAACCATCAAGAGAAACTAAGAACATAAGCCTGCAAACCAAAATCCACCTACCATAAAGTTCGGTCTATTGAGCGCACTGGTATATAAGCCGCACCCACTAAATTTTGGAAAAAATTTAACTTTATACATACATAAGCCGCACCGGTTTATAAGCCGCACTTATTTCCGGTACCGGAACACATACTGATACTAAGAAAAGCTGTCGATACTGTAGGTTATGAAATAAACTCGAACGGGAACAACGCAAAGAAAAGCAAGCGAAAATACTGCTAGTGCCACAAAAAAAAAAAAAGAGAAATAAACAAAACGAAAATAAGATCCATGATTTGGTGATAGTCACATTTATTCAACGTCATCCTGCTGACTGAATTCACTAAAATCTTCATCTTCAGTGTCCGAGTTGAAGAGAACCAGCACAGCTTCCTCCACCACCTTAGGTCACTGACTTAGCCTCGCTTTCACTTCATGAAGTGGAGGTCGCTGCTGGTTCGTCGCTTGCACTGTTGTCTGCTAGGTCAATTGCCTTCAATTTGAAGGCTGCATCATAGGCATAATGTCGCGTTTTCGGCATGATGAGGGTGTACGCTTGAGCAGAGTAGAACTGAATGCTGATCTGAAGGCTTTAATGTGTGCGGATTTGATTTATAAAACGTGAACAGTTAGCACACTATCCTGAAGCTCATCCAAAAATTCATGGACAGAAATCATGATTTTGGTGAGTTGAAGGGCAGCAAAGAATAGACGAGAACGTGACACTCCCGGGATCATTAAAATCCGCAAATAAGTCGCATCATTGTATAAGCCGCAGAGGTTGAAGCTGGGGTAAAAAGTCACGGCTTATAGACCGAACTTTACGGTACTGTGCTCCCTTGCTTTGTCAGTCTTCCTCTGTGCCTGTGAAACTCGGACGCTCTCTCAGCAGACATACAAAGAAAAATTCTGGCAACAGAAATGAAATGCTGCAGGAAGATTGGGCATCCACTACTCAGATCATGTGATAAATAAAGTTAAGAGGTCCGCTGCAAGATCCATCAAGCAATAGGATCTCATGATGACATCCTTTCAGTCGTTTTGAAATGGAAAATGAAGTGGTACAGACAAGTTTCCTGCTCAACAGGCCATCATGCAAGAGACAGTCAGAGGAAGTCACAGCTACAGACAAAGAAGACAAAGGAAATGGTTGGAAGATAATATCCAAAAATGGACAGGCATGAACCTGGTGGAATCCCAGAGAGCATGGAGGACAGAGGAGGAAAGTGGTAGCTAAGTCTTCACTGGTGCCCCAACACCAGCAGACCTCAAGGGATAGATGAAGGGGTGAATTTAAGTGTAACATGAAGGTACAATAACGTTTGATGGAAAATGCCCGTGCAAAATGCCATGGTGGCTACTTATAATCTCAGAAGAGTGCCACTTCAACTGGTTTTTGTTTTTGTTTTTGATACTTATGTGTGTGTGTGTGTGTGTCTGTCCACAGTACTCTGAAGAATGTGCATTTCAAAGTGTTTTTGCACCAGAAAATGTGTCTTTGGGACCTTTAAGTATCTAAACACAATGAGAAAAACTTAGTTATTCTATATCAAATCATCGCAATTTTTTTTTCTATGTCTTTACAAACCTGCATTGCAGTTCTGTAATAAGTGCAGGTGCAGCAAGTAGAATGTTTGCTACATTAGTTCATGTTTTGGTGAAATGTAGTGGGGTTTGTTTTCTTGAGTGCAGTCAATGACATTCAGGGTTCAAATTCAGTGGTTAATGATTGGAGTTTTTGTTTTGTTTTTTCTCACTTTGCCATGCAGGCCAATTTTTTTGTGCTGATTTAGTATGTGTTTGTATGCTTTCTATTAAGATGATAATATTATTATTATTATCATCATTAGCACTACTACTGTGATTACAATATACCATGGGTTTGATTTTAGAGTAAATCTTAATAATGTGTTTTTATTGTTATGGGAGCTTGTTGAATAAAGGAGGAATAAGGTTGAGTGGGTTGGAAGTGCAGACAGAGATGGGGAAGGTGTTCTGAGAGAGTGAGGCAGGAGATTATGGAGGAGTTTGTGGCTTAGAGAGGGACAGTGTGAGTGTGTGTGTGTGTGTGAGTGGGTGTGAGTGTGTGATTGATACAGTGAAATGCATACTTTCTTAACTTAATCTGCCTTTGTTTAATTTTGTTTTTTTAGACAATAAACCAGTCTTGAGATCAACAAGTATGTGTATGTTACATATTAAGATACATGTTCTGAAATCCATGTCAAGTTCTTGTGAAATGCATCACCAAGTTACTATCCACAAGCATAAAACTTAATCAGTTCTAAAAAGGACTTAGCAGTTGAAAATATTGCATAAGAAGGTTTATTTTTATTCATAACTGTGTTCATGTTCAGAATTGCTAGAAATACACACTCACACACATTCACACACACACACACACACACACACACACACACACACACACACACACATGTACACCCACACAACACATACATTCTACTTGATCATTTATACCATTGTATCATCAGATAATGCCACACTAGAATGAACATGAATCAAAATGCTATCATTATTATTTTTCTTTAGGTACTGTTCTGAGAAAATGTGATTAATTTTGTGTCTTTGATTATCTTTCCATGACAGTTTTATGTTGAATCGTCTGGCAAGACAGAAGAAGCTGAATAATGCATCGCTCAAAGTGTTGCTGGTGCCTGCACTGGAACACTTAAATCTGGAAGATGTTTACCTGACACAAAACACGCTGCGCATTGTGTATGCCCAGTGTCCACATCTCAAGAGTCTCAGTCTGCGGAACTGTAGCTACATTGTAACCGACAGTTTGCTGAACCAATTAACCAAGGTAAACACATTTTTCACAGTATTCATCAAATGCATTCCAAGTGTTTTGGTTGTAATGAACTTTGACTGCCTTCCTTTATGTGCTTGACATGTGGATGAGACGAAACTCATACAAATTCCTTAATAATTGCCAAATTAAGAATCTTCATCAAATCTGAATGAATTCAATATTTGTTTAATCTTAGGAGAGGGTTTTAAAGTTTTGTTAAAAGCAAGTATTTTTTCATGTCAGGTCAGTTTTAAGAATAAATGGTTTTCTCCAACTTAAAATTGGACATCTGTATGTTTGTTCAGTACAAAGTAGACAAACAAGAACAATACAGCCGACAAGAGAACGTTAAAATCGTCGGCATTCCAGAACAAGACAACGAGGACCTGGAGGAGGAAGTCTTCCAGGCTGCGGGCTGTTCCATCAAGCCCAGTGAAATAGCTGTTGTCCACAGGTCTGGCCAGAGGAAGACCAACAGCCACAACTCCACTGTTTCCCGTGGCAACGCTCCCGCTGGCCGACCTGTGCTAGTGAAATTTGTGTCTCGCCGGACAAAGGTGACGTTGATGGAGAAGCGATGTGCCCTGAAAGAGACCCAGGAGTTCAAGAAAGTCTTCATCAATGACGACCTGACTCCTCTCCGCTCCAGACTGCTACACGTGGCAAAGCGCAACAAGGCAGTTGACAGGGTGTCGACAGTGCATGACGGTCGGATCCGCTGTATCCTCAAGAAGACGCCGGGCCAAACCACAAATGTTAAGGTCATCCTGATTGACAACCCTGATGACCTATTCCACCTTGGTGTGGACAGTGTAGACTTTGAAGCTTTGGGTCTTCAGCATGTTGTGGGATAGGGGTGCGACGGAGGGCAATGCAGTTTTCTTTCAGAAAACGGTCAAAATTTGTTACCTGACAGTTTTGTTGATTGTTTTATTTCACGTGATTGTTGTTCTGCTTTACATGATTCTTTTGTGAACTATTCAAAAAGCTCAGATGGTGAAAGACATAATATAAGCTTTGTATCACTCAATGTTTGTGGGTTGCGAAGTAGGTTAAAACATAGTGAATTTGTTACACACAATAGTCAGTTTGATGTTATTTTATTAACAGAAACAAAAACAGACAAGCAAGATCACTCATTCCTTGAAAATGTTTTCAATGAACTTGGGTATACAATACATGTTTTCAGTCGAAAATGTTCATCATACCAACGTTCAGGTGGTGTTGCTTTTGCATACAAAAAGAAATATTGTAATTATATAACCACTCTACCAAACAAAGACAGCAACTCGGCATGGTTCATGATAAAATCATCTTTAACGGGATATGATAAAGATGTGTGTGTTGGAGTGGTTTACATCCCTCCTGAAGGATCAATGTATAGTAGTGTTGATATGTTTGATGATGTTGAAAACATGCTCTTTGATATACAGAGGAAATATGTCTGTTGTATTCTGTTAGCAGGTGACTTTAATGCTTATACAAAAAATTTGAAAGATTTTATTGATCAACATCAGAGTGACAGTAATGGTCCATTCCATGATTTGATCAATGTTTTAGATGAGCAGTTATATCCAGTTAAGTGTAGACATAATCAAGATAATCGTCGACCAAACAACTATGGGTATAGATTGATTGACTTGTGTAAATCATCTTTATTGTATGTTCTTAATGGAAGAGCAGGGAGAGATGATGGAATCGGAATGTTCACTAGTAATGGCTGTACTGTGGTTGACTGCATGATTGGATCCCCCTTTTTGTTCACAAAAATAACAGATTTTACTATTTCCCCATTTGATGCTTTATTATCTGATGTACACAGCCCATTGATCTTGTCTCTGGCTACTGAGTGTCACATATTGAACCACAAAAATCATACTGATATGGCTGTCATACCGTGTCATAAAAAATGTGCCACATCAAATTTAATAATACGAAAATGGGAACACGAAAAGGCTGCTTCTTTTCAAGAAAATTTGTCAAACGCTGAGCTTACACACTTAAATGATGCAATTGATGCTGCTGATATTGACGTCATAAATGATAAGCTTGCAAACATTCTGATTCAGATAGCAAAAGATACTCTCGGGACATATCAAATTCATACTTCTAAGACAAAACACAGAGATGGTCGCAGTTGGTTTGATTCCACATGCAAATGAAGCCGATCAAAATATTTTAAAACTAAACACAGAGTAAAAAAAAGAAATTCTAGTGAAAATAGAGACATGCTCAAAAGAGTCAGCTAAAGTTACAAGTCCGTTTTAAAGAAAGCAGAAAAGTCGTGGAGAAAAAAATAGCACAGAGAACTATGAAGTTTACGCAAAAGCAGTTCAAGAGAAGTATGAAATAGAATTAAAAAGAAAAAGAAAACATCATGTCCCATAAATTTAGAAGACATGTTTCACCATTTCAGCAACCTTAATGTTAATGAACATATTGACAGAACAACGGCAATGCACATTATCAATTTAGAGGATAATGATGATATTTTAAATGCATGTATTACTGAAGATGAGATTACTTCAGCCATCAAAAGACTGAAGAAAGGCAAAAGTGCTGGTGAAGACATGATTCGTAATAAATATATCATTAACAGCGTTCCTTTGCTGACAGAAACATATTGTAAATTATTTAACAAGATACTAGACGAAGGTGTTGTACCAGAAAAATGGGTATCCGGCTTGATATTGCCATTGTATAAAGGCAAAGGTGATAAACTTGACTGTGATAATTATAGGGGAATAACTTTGCTCAGCTGTGTTGGAAAACTGTTCACTAGTGTTAAATGCTAGACTGACTGATTACATCAATGTAAACAATATACTTTCAGGGGCCCAAGCAGGATTTAAACAGTCCTATTCTATATTCGATCAAATGTTTGTTTTGAAATCACTAATTGATATTTTCTCCATGAAAAAGAAGAAACTTTACTGTGCTTTTGTTGATTTTAAAAAAGCCTTTGATTCAGTTTGGAGAAGTGGGTTATGGCAAAAACTTGTTCATGAAGGCGTGAATGGTAAAATTTTGCATGTCATAATGAACATGTATGATAGAATTAAGTCGTGTGTTTTAAAATGGTGAAAAATCTGATTTCTTTAGCATCTGTAAGGGTGTACGACAAGGAGAAAATCTCTCGCCTTTGCTTTTTTCTCTGTATCTCAATGATGAGGCGTATTTGACTGAGCATAAGAGTCCATCTGTTGATCTTTTATTGAATGTTAACATTTCAGAGTTAGATAATTACATGTGAATATTTGTACTGTTGTATGCAGATGACACAATTTTACTTTTGGAGACGAAAGAAGGATTACAACAGTCCCTCAATGTTTTTCACAAATATTGTTTAAAATGGAAACTAGTGGTCAATGTAAAGAAAACTAAAGTGATGATATTTAATTCTACAAACAAGTTAAAGCCTGTTTTTAAGTTTGGTGATGCATGTTTGGATGTTGTCGATTCTTTTAAATATCTTGGTATCGAATTTAGTAGAAACGGAACTTTTTACAAAGCTAAAAAATGATTTATGAACAGGGCCAAAAAGCTCTGTTTTCGTTACTTCAGTCAGCCAGAAATCAAGATTTTTTTGTTGTTGTTTTTTTTTTTTTTTTTTTTGCTGCCCCATCATCTGCACCGTTTCAGTGGCATTACTCCCACACCGCTCATTTAGATTCCCCCATACACGGCCACACCCGGGTTCGTCCGCCGCAGTTCCAGCGTCGGCAGTCCACAGAGAACCATCGATGTTAGGTCGCCTGGAGGCCACACACCAGAGGAGACCCTGCACTGCTGCTGAGTCACTTCGGTGGTGTTCAGTGGTGCCTGTTCTGTTTTAACGTACTTAGGACACCACCTACTAAGCCCCCTACTAACGACAATAATGGCTTAGTCGCGGAGCCAGACTGAGTGAGTGTCTCTCCCAGAGTGGAGACCGCCACCACGTCCCTCAAACAACAGCCCCGCCATGAATCTGCCGACACTGACGACATTGACAGGACTCACCCCAAGCACGGAAGTGGAGGGGTATCGAAACTGAGGTCACCATGAGAGCAGGGCATGAAAGGTCACAGACTTTGAGACTATTTTGTTTATATTGATGACGATGAAGGAGAAGGAGGATGACGATGATGATGACGATGTTGCTATGGAGGTCCATTTTGGTTTGGGACTGCGTGACAAGGCTGTACTCTACACTTCCTGTCATAATGATATCCCGGCATTAACCAGGCCCGAGAGATACAGACACTTGCAGTGTTGGTCAGGTAATTAGAGCAACACACCCAAAGACGCATCCTTGAAGTGGATGACACTCGACTGTGTGGTCCCAGTCTCCCCATTTAAGCCCACAGCACACTCAACTCTGGGTAGGAGCCGGCCACGGGCCGAAAAACCCACCTCCGCTGGGATTTGAACCCGCGTCCTCCCAGCCGTCAGTCCGCGACGCTAACCACTTCGCCATGGTGGCTTTACATATCATTCTGGACATGTACCAGTCTATGATTGTTCATATTTTGTTGTATGGTGCAGAAATATGGGATTATGAAAATGTAGATATACTTGAAAAATTAGAATTGAAATTTTAGAACCGCTTGTTCAGACTGAACAGAAATACTATGACCCAAATTGTTTATGGAGAAACTGGTATTTATCCAATTAGTGCGTTAGTGAAAATGAGATTAGCTCAATTTTAGACCAGCTTAGTGATATCAAACACAGAAAAATATTTTGGGAAAATATATTTGATATTACTTGACTTATATCGAAATGGTATTTATTCTTCAAAGTGGATGAGTTGTATCAGACCAATTTTAATAGAAGCAGGGTATGACTGTGTTTGGGATGCTCAATTCTTCTTGGAGAGGGAATCTTTCTGCAAGAATGTCAACATTGCTTTCAGAGGTAGTTTTCAAAATCTATGGAGACATGCTCTAGAGGCGAGTAGTAAATGTTTGTTTTATCAAAATTTCAAAAGTGAATTTGGTAGAGAAAAATATACAAGTCAAATGCCGGATAATTATGTTATCAGCTTCTTCAGATTTCAAAGTAGTAATCATAAGCTGGAAATAGAAACAGGGAGACACAAAGGCATACCACAAGAGTTACGGCTTTGTAAGGTTCGTAACATGTCTGTGATTGGGGATGAGTTTCATTTTATAATGGAATGTCCCAATTATGATCAGTTGCGAAATAAATATGTTCCTAAAAAATATTTGTCTCTAAAATCGGTTTTTAATTTTTGTAATATGCTCAAAGGAGGCAAAAAAGTCATTTTAGCTGTGAGATTGATGATTAGATTTGCAAATGTTGTCTAGCTATACTTTTGGAGTTAAAAGACATTTGTGTTTTCTCAACTTTAATGTGACATTGTTGCGTATTTGGAAATGTTTGTTCTGGGCATGAAAAGATTATTTTGTAGTAATCCTCCATAGTCCAGTAGGAGTGGAAGGATAATTAAAACTTGAAACTTGGCCAGGAAGTATTGTGCTAAGCAAATTCTGTTTCAAGCATTTTCAAAATAAACTGATTTTGCTGCCATGTAATTTAGTTTGTGTGTATATTCCAGTCTATAAATTGTACTGTTTTGTGTTTATTGCTTTGTAATTTTTGTTCAGTCAGTATTTGTCTCCTTTCTTGCCATCAGTAATTTATTTTGCTTATAAGCCATAAATAATGTTCCTGAAACATGAATCCAGCAGTTTCACACACAGACACATGATTACTTGATGTTATTTTGCTGCAGAAATTGGTGGATCTGGAATTCCTGAACCTGACAGGCTGCCATCATCTGACAGACAAGTGCATCAAGTGTCTGGTGACCAACCTGCCATGCCTTACCACCGTTGGTTTCAGTCTCAACAAGGGCATCACTGAGGCTGGCATCATTCACCTGCTGAGTGAAGCTCCAGCCTTAAGGAAGCTGGATGTTTATGGACTCAGAACATCAGAGGAAGCTAAGCAGATCATTGATCAGATAAGAAGTGAACGGAAAATTGTAGTGATCATGAGTGGACTGGAAGAGAAAGATGAGAATGGAGTAATAAAACGAATAGCACCCACATACCAGAAGGGGATGATGTAGTTAGGTGACAGATATTACCAGTCATTTGAAGGGATGATGTAGTTAGGTGACAGATATTACCAGTGATTTGAAGGGATGATGTAGTTAGGTGACAGATAGTATCAGTCATTTAATGGGATGATGTAGTTAGGTGACAGATATTATCAGTCATTTGAAGGGATGATGTAGTTAGGTGACAGATATTATCAGTCATTTAAGGGGATGATGTAGTTAGGTGACAGATATTATCAGTCATTTAAGGGGATGATGTAGTTAGGTGACAGATATTATCAGTCATTTAAGGGGATAATGTAGTTAGGTGACAGATATTATCAGTCGTTTAAGGGGATCATGTAGTTAGGTGACAGATATTATCAGTCATTTAAGGGGATGATGTAGTTAGGTGACAGATAGTATCAGTCATTTAATGGGATGATGTAGTTAGGTGACAGATATTACCAGTCATTTGAAGGGATGATGTAGTTAGGTGACAGATATTATCAGTCATTTAAGGGGATGATGTAGTTAGGTGACAGATAGTATCAGTCATTTAATGGGATGATATAGTTAGGTGACAGATATTACCAGTCATTTAAGGGGATGATGTAGTTAGGTGACAGATATTACCAGTCGTTTAAGGGGATGATGTAGTTAGGTGACAGATATTACCAGTCATTTGAAGGGATGATGTAGTTAGGTGACAGATAGTATCAGTCATTTAATGGGATGATGTAGTCAGGTGACAGATATTACCAGTCATTTGAAGGGATGATGTAGTTAGGTGACAGATATTATCAGTCATTTAATGGGATGATGTAGTTAGGTGACAGATATTACCAGTCATTTGAAGGGATGATGTAGTTAGGTGACAGATATTATCAGTCATTTGAAGGGTTGATGTAGTTAGGTGACAGATATTATCAGTCATTTGAAGGGTTGATGTAGTTAGGTGACAGATATTACCAGTCATTTGAAGGGATGATGTAGTTAGGTGACAGATATTATCAGTCATTTAAGGGGATGATGTAGTTAGGTGACAGATATTATCAGTCATTTGAAGGGTTGATGTAGTTAGGTGACAGATATTACCAGTCATTTGAAGGGATGATGTAGTTAGGTGACAGATATTATCAGTCATTTAAGGGGATGATGTAGTTAGGTGACAGATATTATCAGTCATTTAAGGGGATGATGTAGTTAGGTGACAGATATTACCAGTTATTTGAAGGGATGATGTAGTTAGGTGACAGATAGTATCAGTCATTTAAGGGGATGATGTAGTTAGGTGACAGATATTATCAGTCATTTAACCTTCGCCGGACGGTGTGGGTCCATGTGGACCCAGAACGGTCTTTAAATGCCGATATCTCATATATTTATAGATGTTTTTCAATGAAATTTTAGATATGCTCCAAACACACAAATCCCCTCCTTGTCCTAAAATTTCGAAAATACGGGTCAAAATTTCAAAAAGTAATTAAAGGTGACATTTTAACTAGTCACTGATGACGGTGTGGGTCCGTGTGCACCCATGGCTCGCAAAGAGGGAAAACTGTGTTTACCCCTCCGCAGACGACGTGGGTCCGTGTGGACCCATGGCTCGCAAAGAAGGAAAACTGTGTTTTCCCTTCCGCAAACGGTGTGGGTCCGTGTGGACCCATGGCTCGCAAAGAAAGAAAACTGTGTTTACCCTTCCGCAAACGGTGTGGGTCCGTGTGGACCCATGTCTCGCAAAGAAGGAAAACTGTAACCCTTGGCTACAGAGGGCGACAATGGGGAGGTCTGTAGGACCCCTCTTTGCATGCTGGAGAGAGAAACTGAAACCGATACTGGCACTTCTGAAAGTAACAAGTTCTGATGAAGCGGCAGGTTTTTCCCACTTTCTCTGCTTGCTACGAGTATCTCTCATGGAGGCTGGACAGTCACTCTGATACCGTCATGGACAGACCCAACATTTTTGAAGCCCTTGTCACCTGCGCTGACGCAGAGGAAGACCGTAATTTTGGTGAGTATATCAACATTTTGAGTTAGAATTTAAACCACTTGACTATTTATTAGGGGAAATAAGGTTGATGGGTCGGGGGTTTGGTGAGTGCAGAAATAGCTTGTATCTATGGTTTGTATCTGTCTCTGTCTCAGTTCAAGTTGCATCTCAAAGCTAGCCAAAACTAATCAATAACGTAAAAAGGCTTGAAGAATACAATCACAGAGGTGTACTCACACAGTAGTTCATGCGTTCACAGGTGCCGATAGAGGAGTGGATAGGGGGATTAACGTATGTGCTTTATAAAAACCAATGAAACCCACTGTTTTGCTTCCTATCCACAGAAGATTTTGGTATGAATGCCTACTTTCACTTTCAATTGTTGTATGTGTGTATGTTTGCCTGTAGTCTAAGTATGTGTCTGGGGAGACAAGGGGTGGGGGGGGGGGGGGGGTCTTTCTCTCTCTCTGTTTTGGTGCTCTAGTGTTTATGGGTTAATTGTTTACAAGTGCTTACATGTGTCTGCATTTTTGTTGCTTGTCATTTTTAGTTGCGAATGCTTACAATGTTGCCCGGGTTTTTTTGATGACAGGGTGTGTGTGTGTGTGTGTGTGTGTGTGTGTGTGTGTGTAAAACATAACTGCAAATTTATGGAATCATATCTGACTATATTGTACCTATCTCTTCTTTTTTTGGTTACTACAGATGAGCAAAGAACACGGATTGCCAGTTCCCAGGACCACGAACATGAAAGTGGCGATGACTAGTGACGAAGAATTTCTTCCACCTGAGCCTGATGCAGAGTCCCCTAGTGATGATGAACCAGATTTTTGAAAAAGATGAAGAAGAAGTATTTTCTCAGTCAGGTGAGGAGCAAGAAGTGCCACCAGATTCCAACACATATACAGCAAAGGACGGAACAAGATGGAGCAAAGTTCCAGTGACCGGAAAAAGAAAGACACCGTCTAAGAACATTTTCAAGTGTCCCCCTAGTCAGGTCCCTGGAACCCAAAATGTGCATGACCCGTATGATACATACAAACTGTTTATTTCAGACAAAATCATTAAAGACACTGTCCGTTTCACAAATTTGTATGGACAAAATCAGTACCAGGAAAAATGGCAAGATTGTGACGATGTTGAGATTGAGGCCTTGATTGGCGTGTTGCTTTTTTGGGGGGTCAAAAAGCAGAACATGCTTTCCACCAGCGAAATTTGGGATCAGGAATATGGGGTCAGTCTTGTAAGAGCAGCCATGAGTAGGGACAGATTCAAAATCCTCATGTGTTGTCTGAGATTTGATGACAAATCCACAAGATCAAACAGAAGAGCAAAAGATTCATTTGCCCCTGTCAGAGACGTTTGGGACGAATTCAACAAAAACCTTAGTACCTATCACATTGCTGGGCCCCTTCTAACTGTGGATGAGCAGCTTGTGCCTTTTTAAGTTTTAGAGGCAGGTGCAATTTCATCCAGTACCTACCCAGCAAGCCCGATCACTATGGCATAAAGGTGTTTTGGGTTGCTGACTCAGCCAATAATTTCCCTCTCTTGGGAATTCCATACCTTGGCCGGCCCCTCGGCTAGGACAGACAGGTGAATCTTGGAAGGAACATTGCCCTTCAGCTGGCAACTCCATTCTTCAAGAGTGGAAGAAATTTTCCTGTGATAATTATTTCACAGATTTGGCTTTGGCCGAGGGCTGTCAAAACAATGGCCTGACAGTTGTAGGGACAGTCAGATCCAACAAAAGGTTTCTACCCTACCCTTTCAAAAGCAACAGAAACCTCCCACTTCACGGCAGCGAGTTTGCTTACAATAAGACTGTCACCCTTGTTAATTACCAGGGGAAGAGAAGGAAGAACACCGTTCTCCACAGCTCAATGCATGACGAAGGGATGGAGAAGCCAGGGGCCCCCAAGCAGAAGCCTGAGATTTTTCTTTTTTACAATCAGACAAAGGGGGCCGTAGACTCTCTAGATAAGCTTGCCCATGCTTATACCTCAAAAAGAATTTCCAAACGCTGGCCATTTGTCATGTTTGCCAACATCATTGATCTTACTACAGTGGCTGCACGCTGTGTCTGGTCAATCAAATTTGAAGATGATTCTCTTGCAAAGAAAGATGCACAGAGTGCATTCATCCAATGCATCAGTAAAAGCCTGATGTTGCCACACATGAAGCGCCGTCTCATGCACACAAACATGCACCGGGGCACTCTTGATCTGATAAAACGTTCAATCAAGAGGATTGAGCTTGAGTCAGAAGGGCACAAAATGCCAAGAGCAAAAACGGTCAGGCAAGACAAGTCTGAGACAGTAAGATCACGTGAAGCTGCCAGCACATTGCACAAGAGGCAAGCCAGTTCTGATCCTGGAACATCAAGTGAAGCTGCCCCCACACAGCGCAAGAAAGCATGCTGCTTTTTCTGCTCATGGAAGACTGATCGAAAAGTGAGACAGAGGTGCCAGAAATGCAGTCAGTATGTTTGTCCTGACCACATGCAAATTCTTTGCCCTTCCTGTGCGTGCTCAAAGTAAAAACGCTGAACTTGTCAGATCATGAGAATTCTAAAATGTATACATGTTCTTCAGCTATACCAAATGCAGTAAAGATATGGTATTTGGCTCTTACACAATGTCATGACCTAACATGATTCTTGCTTGTTGAGATCTTTTTGTGTGTGTGTGTTTCTTACAACTGCTTGGTGTTCTTGATGTTTTGATCTTGCTTGTATTTTTATGTTTCTTTTTTTCTTGCTGCTTGAAGCCTAATTGCCTTAGAAATATAGTCTGCATTTCAGGTAACATTCCTTAGCGTCACACATACAGACAGTATGGCCTCCCTTGTCAACAGAGCTTGCACGACCATCTTCTGTCTGGTGTAAACACATATCTCGGAAACTTGATCATCAACCATTGATCTGCAAGGATGATGTGGAGAAATGTTTCGTTTGTGGACAGCATTGAGCTGCAGTTCCATGGGAATGTAATGACACAGACATTGGACTTGGGAGACGTGGACAATGATGGGGGAAATGAGCTGGTTGTGGGTAACATTGATGGAGACCTGGCTGTCTTTAAAGGAGACAGCAGTGTACCTCTGAAGAAGGCCAGCAATCTTGGAATGATCACTTGTGTTCCGAGTTGGTGATGTTCTCAACATTTTATGGGGAGTGATGGCCTAGAGGTAACGCGTCCGCCTAGGAAGCGAGAGAATCTGAGCGCGCTGGTTCGAATCACGGCTCAGCCGCCGATATTTTCTCCCCCTCCACTAGACCTTGAGTGGTGGTCTGGACGCTAGTCATTCGGATGAGACGATAAACCGAGGTCCCGTGTGCAGCATGCACTTAGCGCACGTAAAAGAACCCACGGCAACAAAAGGGTTGTTCCTGGCAAAATTCTGTAGAAAAATCCACTGCGATAGGAAAAACCAATAAAACTGCACGCAGGAAAAATACCAAAAAAATGGGTGGCGCTGTAGCATAGCGACGCGCTCTCCGTGGGGAGAGCAGCCCGAATTTCACACAGAGAAATCTGTTGTGATAAAAAGAAATACAAATACAAATACAAATACATGCAACATATACACATACAGTTTACCCACACACACACACATACTAACACACAAATTCTGCTGTGATGGAAGCATAAGCGCCACTGTCCGCCATTGTTGCAGGATGGAGCAGTATTTTGAGAACTTCGCCAAAATCGGATTAAAATAACCCTCTTTATAGACATGGGTCCACCTGGACCCACACCGTCTTCGGAGGGATGAACACAAAATTTCCTTCTATGACGGCCATGGGTCCACATGGACCCACACCATCTGTGGAAGGGTGGACATGATTTTCCCTCTTTGAGGGACATGGGTCCACACGGACCCTCACCATTTTCCGTGTATAGTCAATAGCACCGTCCGGCGAAGGTTAAGGGGATGATGTAGTTAGGTGACAGATAATATCAGTCATTCAAGTGGATGATGTATTTAGGTGACAGATGTTATCAGTCATTTTATTTGACATCCCAGTGCCAAAGACACGTCATTGTACACCTTTTTTTCGGGGAGGGAGAGGGGCTGGGAGGAGGGGGGTGGAGAGGGATTGGGCGGTTGGGAAGGGGAGGGGCCAATGACAGTAATGTTTTGCAATTGTGATAAAGTAACTCTGCAGCAGGAAAGGAAGGGTGACATGCAAGAGACTAAGTATTCATAGTAACTTTTAAAAGTGAGGATCATTTTGACCCCAAGGTGTTCTGAGGTTCATTCGGTGGTGAACTAAATTTTAGGGTCAAACTTTGAATTTCAAATTTCAATTTCCCCATACTGTTTCCTGAGGAACACTATGAGGAAAGGGAAGGGAGGGGGGGGGGGGAGGAAAGTGATGTGCATGGAGTTAGGATTATTTATTTTGTTTAAAAATAGGAGAAAAAAAAACTGAGATGGCTTGAAGACTAATGGTCTAAAAATCTTACCAAATTGTGTAATTATTGTATTCGGTCATTTGTGCTACATGTTCAATGTTATAAATAATGTAGCTTCTCTATCAACACTGTGATATTGTAAATATGGAGACAATTTATTGTGTGTGCAAATGTCAATTTATGTATAGAATTTGATATGGTTCAATTGTAGTTTATTTTTCATTATTGTTGGGCCTTTAAGCCTAATTGAGGCTGATGTCCAAGAGATAGTTGTTCAGTACAGAAAGAGGAAAAATTTCTTTTGAAAATTGGTCTTAAGAAATTCTGAAAACATAGAAAATCATGTGTGGGTAATTGTGTGTTCAGAGTTTAACATCTGTGTTTTACTTTTGTTTTATCATTATTGATGTTTGATTTGTTTTGTTTTGTTTTGATATTGTGTCGAGCACTCTCTAGTGCCCATCATTGTGGTGTGGTGCCATCAGTGGCCAGATGTTTCCTCCTTTCTGTACATGCAACCTCTGGCTAAACCAGCCACTCTGGGGAGATAGACATGGGGTGCCAGTATATCTGATGTCCACTATAGCCGACACATGGAGTATAGCAGCCACTTTAGGCTTTGTGGACGTTATATCCGGTGTCTCAAAATATTACAGAAATATTCCGGTATATCCAATGTTCTCAGACAATAGGCACTGTATGCATATGCATACTGTGTATTTTGATATAGAAAATAGTTTCCTATGCTTGCTGTGGTGTGTGTTTGGAGTGTGTGTGTGTGTGTGTGTGTGTGTTTAACATTTCTCATTCTCATGAAATCCTGGCTATAGAGTGTTATTTATACTTTACTGAACATTGGGCCTACTTGCATTTTGTAAAGTTATGTGTGTACATGTGTAAATTTCAATGCAATGTTTTCCAGTGGTGGTTGTGATGCACAGAGAGAGAGAGAGAGAGAGAGAGAGAGAGAGAGAGAGAGAGAGATTTTTCTCAACTGTGTTATGTGGCAAATTTTGTTAAGATATTGAAAAACACAAAGGACACAACCATATCAACAATGAAAACACAACAATAAAATACATCTAACCATCACAATGTTTATAAACACAAAGTTCTATAAGAAAGAATGAATACATTATCATGATCGTTGTTGTTTCCCCCATTTCTCGTTTCTTTTTCTCTCTCTCATTTTTCTCATAAATTTGGAAAAGACAAGAAACCAACTCCAACTCCGATGACAAAGGAAATATTTTTGATAAAAATAAAGGGGACGTCCCTTATTTCTCACACAATTGAGAGAAAATGTGGAAGGGGAATGACCATGATTTCTTGCAATCCCATGATTTCTCTCAAATCATGGGCGTACATCCTCATTTCTTTACAAAAGTGTGGAACACCACCCAGTCCATTTGTATTTTCTGGCATGTACGCTTTGTGTGTGTGTGTGTGTTGAGAGAAGGTGTGGGATTGCCTTATGAAGAGTTGTGACCTTCTGCACCAGCTTTAAACCATGCAGCAATTTTGGTGTACATGTGTGTGTAATTTTATGTATCTATGTGAATTGCTTTGAGCCCCTTTCAGAGACTGGATGCAATATTAATTCATATTAACTGATTAAGTGGCATGGTGTCCTTGTGGTAATGTGTCTGCCTAGGAAGCCAGAGAATCAGGGTGCACTAGACCTTAAGTAGTGGTCTGGACGCTAGCCATTCAGATGAGATGATAAACCAAGGTCCTGAGTGCAGTATGCACTTAGCACATATAAAAGAACCCATGTGTTATGACTTGTGGCATTCATTTGTGAGCGTGTTCGTCTCCCTTCCCCTCCTCTCCCTTTCACCTCTCCCTTTCTCCCTCCTTCTATCTCCCCCTTTTCGCACTATCTTGTGTGCTCAGTTCAGTTCCGAACTAATGCACATGAATCTGTTGTGATGTGTGTCTGACATGTCCAAATTCCTTCTCATCCCGAACTCTTGAGATGAGTTCGGGGTTAACGTCGTTTTGAAGGAAGGGTTTTGCTTGGCCTTTGGTGCTGAGCGCTGGTAGGAGAAGGGTCACCATGCCAGCAAGTGAGCTGTTGGGTGCCCTCTTGGACAGTCGTGGGGTTCGATTCCTGTGTGACCCCCTTCTTCCTCTGTGTGGGTCTGTGTTCTGTGTTTTCTCCTGGGCCAGTGGTGTGCCTGATTCCTGGTGACAGGTGAGGGGGGAGTTGTATAGTTAGTTTGTCCTCGTGGTGTTAGTGTTGTAACTTGTGACATTTGTTTGCATTTTGGGATTGTTTTAACGAAAATCTTTTAAATCCATTAGTCTTTTATGTCTAGATATTTTGTGGGGAATCAATAAAGTTATGTTAAGTGTGTGTTATTTTGACATGTATTCAGCTCGAGTTATTGTCTCAAACTTATTTTCTTTACAATGAAAACTGTCTAGATTTTCGAAAACATTTTTGTATCGTGATACAGAGATTTAATATTGCCTATTTGGGTTTTGTTTCTGGAGAAACCAGTAAGGTAAATATTGACTGTCATTTAGGGTTACTTATAATGGCTCTTTCAGTTTGTGTGTGGCGTAACTCTTTATCGGAGAAACCATAACAGTTCATGCACATTTGGCATTGGTAGTTTTTTGTGTGGAAGCAACAGCATCAATATCCACTTACTCACCTACTTAGTGTAATATGTATTGCTTAAGGATAAGGGGGGGGGGGGTACTCTTTCATAACGTGTTAGAGCATAGTCTACAGAGACATGGGAGTCTTGTTACAGATTTGTTCCCTGTGAATTTTTCCTGTGGGTTTCCCCGGTCTGCCACCCCGACAGAACTCCAGGATTCGCCTCTACAGTGGTCATCATTCCCCTTCAGCCCTGTCCATTCCAAATTCCCTTCCACTCCTTTCCCCGACCTCATATTTCCAACGTCCTCACCCACAGTCCCTCATCCCATTCACCCTCTCTGATTCTGCAGTCATGTGACTAAAGCCAGTTCAGTGACACTGGCCTTCAACGGACGAGCTTGAGTTAGGTTCAAGTGAACTGACATTTTTTCGTGTAGATCTGTGCTGCCTTTACAAGGGAATAGTGTCGTGGTCATGCTGCTATGGTGTAACCAAAGGAGAGTGTTGTTGTAGCAAAGTGTTGAAATTTGTGTGTCTGGACCAGGGTATTCAAAGTGCACAACAGTAAAGAATTGAGCTGAATTATCTGTCTGTGTTTTGTGTTGTTGAGGTGTTAGTCTGGGAAGGTGGGGGGGGGCGGGGGGGGTGTTCACGGGCAACCCCTTATGGGTTGTGACACCATGGCACACAAATGGGTTGTTCCTGGCAAAATTCTGCAGAAAACTCCAATTTGCCAATTTGTTTGGAAAACAAAACAAACATGGGTGGTGCTGCACAGTAGTGACGCACTCTATAAGGGGGAAGCTACCCAAATTTCACACAGAGAATTCTTTTGTGACAAAAAGTAATAGTTATTCTTTTTTCAACAGTTCAAGGAGGGATAGCAAAGACAAAGTTCATTGTGCTGATTAAAAGATGATTATTACTTTTCTGGATGCAAAGGTTGCAACCATGCTAAATTACACATATTTACATGCTTTTCGTTATCTGAACCAAAATTTTGAAGAACATGTCAGATTTTCATTTACCCAACTGTAACCTTCATGGTAATTCTGGGTTGTATTGTAAGATATTTGTGATAATATATAAGAGGGAAGACATGAGTTCCATGCCTGCAGAAGTGAAAAGTTGTCTGCAAGGGAGCTGTTCTGAATTCCAACAGCTGCTAGAGTGGTTCAATGGCACTGGCTGAGTGACAGAAAGCTCCCCATCTGGATGTCCATGCTTTACCAGCAGAGAAAATTATCATTTTCTCTTCACCTCCACATCAACACCTCCTTCATGCTGTCAGCTGATTAATGCCACCTGTAAAACCTCCCTATGAGGGAACAGGAGTTCTGTCAGTTATAAATTGTATCCCCATTTTCTGGAAATTCTATGCTTCAAATTTCCTCTTTTATGTCACTTTCTTTCTGGTTTCTTCATTTCTTATAATATTTTTTCTGGTCTTTTTTCAGAATTTTATAATTTTGCAATGTATTAATACTATTATGTTTTTGTTTTTTTTGCACCTTGGACATGAACACAGTTTTTTACAATTCTGTTCAGAGCTGTGATTCCTGCCTTAGATTCTGTATCAAACAGTAATAGCAAAGGTTAATACACTTTCAGTGACAGCTCTGTAGAAATCAGCCATGGTTTCTTCTTAAATTCTGAACTCTTTGAGGTGCCAAAGAAAGTACAGGTACTGTTGTGCTTTCTTTACAATTCTTTACAATTGTTTTTCTGTATTTTTCTCCCATTTCAAATCATTAGAAATGACCAGTCTGAGAAATTTTAATTCATTAATATCTCTACTTGCTTGTCTTTTAATGACAAGTGGTAAGGGGTCAGACTTGGTCTTCCAAGTCTTCCTGAAATATGAAATTAGTTCATAAGTACTTGGACAATTTGCGTCCATGTTCATGAAACATACATTTATCACAGGACCAAAGATTGTTTCAATCCAGGTTGTCTGAGAGGTGGACTGCAATGGAGATGGATCAGTAACAGTATGGGGAAGCATCCACCTGAACAGCAGAACGCTCCTCTTCCCATTCATGGCTATCTCATTCACAAAAGGAACAGTACTGAGATCTTGCATACCTTCAACCTGCCCACCACTGAGGCAAAGGACCACTTTGCTGGATGATAATGTTACTTCTCACATTTTAGTATCACAGCCTTCCCTCAATAACAGGGGATCCCAAGAATGAACTGGCTCACTTGTTTTCCTGATTTCAAACCTATTGTGCACATCTGAGATGCTATTGGGTGAAGTGTTGCTGACAACAACTCTAAACCTACTGATGTGAGCTATAACTCATCCTTTCCTTGCCACAGGAGTGGCAGAATATCTATCAACAGACTGACAGGAACATGGTCCCCTCCATGCCTCATTGCGGCACCTAATGTCTTGGTACCAACTGTGGCCATACTTCTACAAACCGTCTATTTTGTTGTTGCTCAAAAACATTTGAATCATTCATGACTTACCTGAAAATCTTTATGTGATGTGGCACATAAAGCCATTACTGGAGATTTCCACATCTGCCTATCTTGTTCTCTCTTACCTGCCTCCCCCCAAATAAAGCTGTTTCTCTTCATTTGTTTTTGACTCACTTGTGTAAACTAAGTGAGTCTATGTTTTAACCCGGTGTTTGGTTGTCTGTGTGTGTGTGTGTGTCTGTGTGTCCGTGGTAAACTTTAACATTGACATTTTCTCTGCAAATACTTTGTCAGTTGACACCAAATTAGGCATAAAAATAGGAAAAATTCAGTTCTTTCCAGTCATCTTGTTTAAAACAATATTGCACCTCTGGGATGGGCACCAAAAAAAAAGAAAAAAAAAGAAGCCTAATTACATGCAAAACTGCATTTACTGTTATATTTATATTTTTTGTATTCTCTTGGCACTTTGATCTGATATTCTGACCCAACAACAAGAGCAGTCATTATTATCATTTTTTGTTCAAACAGGAACTTCTTTTGCTAAGCATGGAAGTTTTATTTATTTTGCAAACATTTTGGTGCAGATAGTATAAAAGGGAAATTACTCTGTAATTAATGCTAGGGGACTTAATTTGCTTTAAACTGAACTTTCTCATCTTGAACATTACATTTTGAAATTATACTCAATACATAAAAAGCTTGGATTTTTTTTTTTTTTAAGTGTATCATGAAGGCCTCTTTGTTCTGCACCATGTCTCCCTTTTCCCGTCTGTTGTTTTGTGAAGGGTTTCTTTTGGAAGGGCATCTGTTGGTGTTCTAAGAGTGTGTCCTGCCCGAAAAGTTTTCTTTACATGACTGATGGTGATGTCCAGCATGGAGGGTCTTTTCTGGATTTAAATGTTTGAGGGGCTTGGCAGCAGTTTTGGATCATTTCAAATTTATTGCAGATGCTCTCAGTGCTTTTCCAGGTTTCTGATCCATACAAGTGTGAACTGAACAGTTGGATATTGGTTTTTGTGCTGGTCTTCTAGATCTTCCAGACTGACATGAAGGTAAATGAACTCTTGTGCATCCTCTATGTTCTCTACATTTTGACTAGCTTGTCAGGCGTTTGCTTTATTCTAAGCTGTTTGGTCTTCTTTGCACTAATCTTGAGCTCAAGACATCTAGCAGCAGAAGTGAGGTATTCTGCTTTTGTCTGGGAGTCTGCTTAATGATAGGAGAGAAGGCTGATATCAACAGTGAAGTCCAGGTACTTGAACAAACTTGTAAGAGTCAACCCGATTCC
This sequence comes from Babylonia areolata, assembly GCF_041734735.1. Classification (NCBI taxonomy): domain Eukaryota; kingdom Metazoa; phylum Mollusca; class Gastropoda; order Neogastropoda; family Buccinidae; genus Babylonia; species Babylonia areolata. Next base: position 25,126,100 of record NC_134887.1, read on the forward strand.
TCTTCCACCTGAATGCATCACAATTTAATTTTCTTTAAAATTTCAGTGAACAATGGAATGAAATTTGTGTTATGAGGTATTTTACCTCTGGATTTTACTGTTTGTATTTTTGACTGCACTGTGAATGTGTCTCTTGACCTGCAACTAGTGTCATTACTGTTGAAGTGTATTAACACAAACCTACACAGATGCACACACAGGTCTCATTCCCTTTTAAGACATCTATATTCAGATACAAATCCCAGCATCAGTTACAAAATGCAATCATGTCTGTCAGTCAATTCCTTCTCTCTCTTTGAAAGCCTTCTTCAATTCTAACCTGATCTTGTTCTTTTTCTTCTTTTCCTTCCGTTGAAATGAAGCTTCCTCTTGACACAGAGCCAGAAAGCTGCTTGAACCATTCAGGTGAAGATCTATTCTCTCTTGGAGTCTTTCTCGAGCTCTCCGGCGGTTCTGTTGTAGAGACCTTGTTTCGTGACACTGTAAAACATTTTAAAAACAAATTAACGTGCAGGGATCCCACGTATATGAGTCTGTGTCATATGAGGACATTGAAGGTTCAGTCCCATACAATTATACTAGAAAGCATCACAGTATTCGAACAAATCCATATACGCTACACCACATCTGCAAAGCAGATGCCTGACCAGAAGTATAACCCAACGTGGTGAGGCCTTGAGGTAAAAAAAAAAAGAAAAAAAAAAAGGGGTTGGGGGTTGGGGGGGTACATAAATAAATGGATAAGTCATCAAATTAATGAATAAATAAATTAGAATGAATAATAAATGTAAAAATAAAATGAAAAAAAAGTAATCAAACAGATAGAGATCTGAAATGAAATATAGAAAAAAAGAGAAGACAATAAAAAACAAAACAAAAAAACAAACAAATAAAGGTAAATAAACACATGCACGCACGCACATGTACATGCATACACACACAAATGTGCGCAACAAATTTGCAACAAATATGCAGTTTCACAGATATGAAAGCATAAATGTACACAGGCCCACCACTACATATAAAAGCACACATGCCGCAACACATAAAAACACACACACATACACACATTCCCCATTTCTCACGTTACCCCCTGACACCTCCTCGCCCACACACATTCACACACATTCCTATGTATCGCAGCTTCTACTGCACACACACATACACACACATGCACATACACACACACATTCATAATCCCCCTCACACACATACAAAACATGCATATATTCATAAACTGTGTAACCCCCATAATAACCACAGTAGACATGCACACACCCCCAACCCCAATCCTACATATTGCAGCTCCCACCCACAGGCACAGAGCTTTCCTGACGCGCACGCACACACACATTTACATATCAACCTCATAAAAAAGCTTGATTTAAAAAGGCTATTTGACTTATAACTGCTTTCGTTCACATGTACAAAAATGCTGATGGTTTGTAAATGAAAATTTATGTTTGAGTCCGCTGAAGAATATTTTTTGCTTATATTTCACACTATTATTTTTTTCCACTGAACATATCTGCTGCTCCATGTAAATCATTTAGTGGTACTGTTCAACAGAAGATCCTCAACAAATTGAGGGAAAAGATATCTGCAAAGTATCAAAGCTGGTACTATCAATTCACAATTTGTCATGGTGTGGTATATTTAAAAAGAAAAAAAAAGAGAGAGATATATACATATGTGTGTGTGTGTGTGTGTGTACAAGCACTCACTAGAATACACAGACCATTATAGCTCACTCATTCATACAAATACCTTCCATAATTTTTTCTTTCTGTTTTTTACTTAAAAAAAAAAAAAAAAAAAAATCAACAACTTTTTTTTTCCCTGAAACTTTTCATTCCCAAAGAATACTTTCCACAGTCCCCAATTTTATTCTATGATCTTATTTCTGAAATTTGATTTAATCTTTTTTACCAAGACTGTTCAGTTTTTCCAAACCTTCAGATTATTTTGACAGAGATGCTTCTTCTACGGGATATTAATTTGGCTGAATCGCAAGTCTTCTTTGACATGATCTTTATGGTGACAATATCTTACTGAAAGTGACAGATGAAATTCAGAATCAGAGATTAAAGGTCAAGGTCACAACATGGTATATGATAGGGAATATTTTTGAGTGCAAGAAAAAGGTCTTCCACATAATTTTCAGCAAACTTGGTACAATGATTGGTCAAGGTGAAAACAAAACCATGAAAAGAAACAAGGTCAAAGGTCAAGGTAACATAATGGCTTACTGGGAAAATGTAAAAGCATAACAGATTTTGGTTTTATTCAGTTTTCATTCAACATGCTCTACCATATGGTCATTTGCTTTGGCCAGAACATCGATGTTTTGTAAATTGTGAAGTCAAAGGCCAAGGTTACATTGGGGTGTCTTTTTGCCAGATTATCCATTTTGCAGTGTAAACAAAGTGTGTCTATGTTATAACCTGGTGTTCGGTTGTCCATGTGTGTGTGTATGTGTGTGTGTGTGTGTGTGTCCATGATAAACTTTAACAAATTCATTTTCTCTGAAAATACTTTGTCTGCCAATATCTTTTTAATTTTATTTTTATTATCAAACGTAGTAGGAAAAAAATCTTCACAGTCATACCAATAAATAGGTTGTAAGTCTTCAGAATTTCAGATATTCACAGTGAACTGGACTCCAGTGATCCAGATCCTGATGTTCACATGGGTACCTTCAATGGTGTCCCCTTCACTGCTTTTACATGAGTCTCTGAGAACACAATCTGTGAGTTGTTTGATCAGTACCCACTTAGATGCTGTAGTCTGGATACTTTGCTTGCCGATCTATTCAAACTGTGTTCAAATGGTCTTCTTCCAGTTATCACACAGATTGTAAACATCTGTGTGTGTACAGGTTCTTTTCCTGAAGATTTTAAACATGCCCCTACTCAAGAAACCGAGTCTTGACACAAAAATCTTTAAAAAAAACAACAACTACAGACCTGTTTCAAATTTGCCCTTTCTGTCAAAATAACTTGTAAGAGTTGTTCATTAACTCCTCAGTCATTTATCATCCAATGACCTCCTTGAGGTGTTTCAATCTGCATACAGACAGAATCACAGTACAGAGACAGCCCTCTTACACATATATATCCAACACATTATTGTCCTGTGCAGACAACAGAGATGTTTCAGTTCTATGTCTGCTTATCTGTCTGCAGCCTTTGACACAATAGTAAATATATCATGATATTCTTCTCAACCGTCTCAATCATATTTTTGGAATATAGCACAGCTCTTTATTTGTTTAAATCTTACCTCTCCGATTGCACTCAGATGGTTTTCATTTCCAGTTCTCATTTTGAATCCAGGCTTCTTCCTGTTTGATATGGTGTTCCCCAAGGCTCAGTTCTTGGTCCGATATTATTTAGTCTGTATACTCAACCACTGTCTGGCATTATCAGACAACATCAATGTGATTGTCACGAGTTTGCAGATGACATCCAACTCACTAAAGCTTCTTCCCCAAATTCTTTTGCCATCCTCCGCAAAAACACAGAGATGTGCACTGTTCCTGCGAAGGAGTGGATGCTGACAAACAAGCTTAAACTTAATGACGTCAAGACGAAAGCCATACTTACAATCAATCAATCAATCAAAAACACTTTATTAATCCACATGGAAATTAAGTTGTGCAATCACAGGCTCATTGTAAACACTGGCATAAAATCATGCGCAACATAAGAAGAGATTAAAACTAGTCAAATAAGAATTCCCAATAGCTGACGATATACTACACCCCCCTCCCCCCCCCCCCTACACACACACACACATACTCATGTTAAGACAATAGGGTATTGCACAACAATATTAACAAATGAAAACATCCAACAAAAAAAAAAAAAGGGTATAAGATTACTAAAAATGACATGCGCGCACGCACGCACACACACCCACACACACACACATGCACACACACACACACACACGTTAAGACCATAAGGTATTGTACAACAATACATAAATAAAAACATCAAGGGAATAAATCGTATATATAAGTAAAATGCACACACACACACACACACACACTCACACACACACAAACAACGTATGCATGCACATAACATATGTCACGCCAATAAGATTAGAACATTAACATTAAGATACATGAAATCCAAGTAAAATAAGAAAATATTTAAAAATCACTTCCGATCACACACACACACAAATGCTTGCTTGCCCGTGCTCACCCGCTCAGTCCCACATGCACGCATAATGTCTGCTCCCATACACTCGTCTGCTGGTGAAGTTCAGGTGTTGCTGTGGCGAGGGGGCTTGGGGGGTGGGAGCGTTCACTTAGTGTATTGGATGTTTTGATTGTGTGCGCGAATGGCTGTAGGAATAAATGAATTAATGTATCGAGATGTTCTTGCGCGTGGAGCTCTAAACCTACCACTTATGTCTGACCTTCTGCTATTAATGTCATCATGTAGTGGGTGTCTTACGTCGGTCAAAATTGTTATTAGTCTGTCAGTCAGTTTTCTATTGTGCATGTCGCTAAAGGTGTCTTGTCTTATACCCACCACCCCACCCGCTTTCCTAATGACTTTTTCCAACCTGTCTTTGTCATGTTTGGTCAGGTTTCCCCCCCAGCACACGGCTCCGTATGTTAAAACACTACAGACAACAGATGTGTAAAACATTTGGAGCATCTGCTTGCAAGTATAAAAAGGCTAATACAGGTAAAACTCCACAAAACACTAAAAAGCACGAGCCTGCAAAAACACCGTGTCGCCACTGAGCGCAGCGCCACCTCAGGTTCTAAGTCTGCACAAAGTTACATTTCCAACCATACCATGACTGTCTGCAATGCTGCTATCAACTTTCAAAATTCTGTCAGAAACATTGTGCATTTTTTTTTATTCAGCTGTGTCCACGCACGATCATATTAGTAATTTATGTAAAACTGCAAACTTCCAACTGAGAAAAATCCATACCATTCAACCATATCTAACTACTGAAGCAACCGCGCAGCTTGTTTGTTCCTTGATCCTAAGTGGCATTGGCTACTGCAATTCACTACTTGCTGGTCTGCCTTCTGATTTCTTGTCACGCCTTCAGAGGATTTTGAACAATGCTGCAAGAATCATTTTCAGAACGCTAAAGTAACATCATATTACCCCACTTATACATCATCTTCATTGGTTTCCGATCCAGTACAGGATTCAATACAGAATTACCATATTAGCTTTTTGCCATTTTGAAGGATCTCTCCCTTCTTGCTTACCTGCTGTCCTTTATACATTCACCCTTTCCTGTTCTTTCAGGTCTTCTGCTGAAAAGCTCCTTTGAGTCCCCCAAACCTCTTCATAGACATTTGGCCAAATTGTCTTTTTCTGTATCAAACACCTTCTGTCTGGAATTCTCTTCCTCTGGATCTCCGTCACTTATCAATGATGTCCTCTTTCAAAACAAACTTGAAAACCCATCATTTCAAACAGGCCGTTGCGTAACAAGAAGCACAGCTGTTTGTCTGCATTCCTCCTCCTCCTACCCACCCCACTTTGCCGTCTACTTAGGTCATCATAATAGTGTGTGTGTGTCTGTGGGTGGATGTTTGTGTGTGTGTGTGGGCGTGTGTGCATGTGTGCAAGCATGTGTGTATGTGTGTAGGGTATTTTTGTCGTGTGTGTGTGTGTGTGTGTGTGTGTGTGTGTTTTCATACCTGCAATATGAGGAGTTCGTATTATACTCCCAGTTTGGTTAAATATACTTACCATGTCAAACTGATGCAAACCAGGCCTATCTGTTTGCTCTTCTCAGCCAAATTTTTTCGCGGCAACTTAGTGATACAACATCTTGCCACTAGACCGCTGTCTGCTAGCCATATGACACCAAATTGTAGTATTGTCTTAGTGTAAAGATACACATGTATATATATGTGTGTTGTTTTTTTCATGTGCTGAGGTATGTTATAATGCACAATTGTATATGTTTTGTTTCATGTTCGGTGCTTAGAGCCCATTACACAGGGAGTTTGCGCCATAAGTACTATCTATTATTATTATGATTTATTATTGATTAAGCCATATTCCTGGATCATTAACGGGCTATTTTATTGAGGCACAATCCGGAATCCAAAAACACCATACTACCGCTTCCCAGTTTCCAGAATGTAGGCTATGGTTGGTAAGAAGATAGCATGACACTGTTTTTCTTGTTCGCAATTAAAAGAAATACAATTCGTGGACAAAACACATACAGTGACTCTAATTACACAATCGACCTGTTTGCTGCATATAAATATTCTAAAGTGGATACTGAATTAGTTAACTGGAGTGAGCATAAAAGAAAAATTGAATCGAAGGCTTCTTTCAGTTTCGGTCAGCCTGCTGTGGTTTGTACAGCAAACATGTTGCGGTGTGCCTGAGGTGATGTCAATGTCTCCTTTACCACCCATTTAAAAGAATTTCTTAAATAATCGAGATATAAAAATGAAATAAAAACATGATGTAAATGGTGTTATTATATCAATACTGATTTAACTGGAATGAACATACAAGAAAAATTGAACTGATCATTTCTTTCAGTTTCTGTCAACCTATTTACTGAAAACTGGTTTGTGCAGATACATGTTGCAGTGTGCCTGAGGCGATGTCAACATCTCCTTTATTACTAAATGAAAAGAATTTCTTAGAAAATCAAGATATATTAAGAAAACATGATTTAGATGGTGTTATTACCTTGAATACAATACATTCCTAAATAAAAAGCTCCCATAGCTTTAAATAGAGTGACATAAGATACACTGAAGCGTTGTGGATAAGACTATTTGCTTCTGAGCAGAACATGCCTGGTTCGATCCCGCTAGCATGCCTGTTTTTCTTTCTTTTTTTTCAAAGCTTACCAATATTTAATACAGAACCCATTTCAATGATTTTTAAAGAAAATCTATCTTCTTCTTCTCATGATTCCTTTACTGGATACAGTGTGTATCACAAGTGAGTCTTGAAGGCCTTGCCTATCTTGTTATCTTTTTAGTAGCTATGTAATCTGGTTGTAGCTTTTTAAAGTTGATATACGTTTCTACAAGGAATGTTTTCTGGATTATTCAAAGAATTTTACAGGTAAACATCAAACAAAGTGTATTGCACATAGAAAAAAATCATAATAATGAAGTTGAAAATCTAACCTTGACAACAATGCCTGTCGGTACATGTTTGAGCACCACACAGTTGGCTGTCTGGTTGACTGACTGGCCCCCTGGACCACTGCCTCTCACAAAGTCCTCCTCCAGCTCCTCTTCCTTCAGTTTATGGAATGGGTAGTCCTTCTTGGACACATAGCTTCTCTTTCCAACACTGTCACTGCCTTTTTTGTTTAAAGTCAACAGGAGGGTCCATGTATTCAACTCACTATCTGTACCAACAATTTTGTGCCTCATAGACTGCCTCCTTTGAGCTGATGAAATCAGGCATTTCTGGTTTATCAAAGGTACAAAATATGTGTTGTCTGGCAATTTCAAGGCAAGCTGTGGTGAGACAGTTCTGTACAATAAATGTTTACAAAGGAAAGCAGCAACCTGTTTTATCATTTTGAAAGAAAAACTAATCTCTCATTTTAACAAGCAAAATTCAGATATAAAATAAACTGCTCTATGGATAAGATTAGGATGTCTGTCTTGTTCTCTGAACCTGCAACAATGAAACCAATTCATACATGGTCCGAAAAACCAAAAACCAAAAAACAAACAGAATTCAATACATCAGTTCATAAGAAAGCAACAATTTCATGAACAATTCATTTTTATCATGATTATGTATCTTAAGAAATACATGAAGAAACAATAATAATAATAATGGACACTAATGATATGGCACGCTGTCCAGATATCTGCTCTAGGTGCTTTACAAAACACTTTGTTTTAAGCATAACACATTACATTGTTGTTATGTATACACACCAAAATGTGACAAGCAACCTACATACACATACACACACTGCATACACACACAACCACATGTGTCAGTGAGCAAACATACAAACACACACAAACACACATTCATTTAATGCATGTGTATGTGTGCACACACACACACATAGTCAAGCACACCACATGCAAAGGAGTGGACCTGCCACAACGAAACCCACTGCTGAGGGAAGTGGTGAGTTTTGAGACCATATCTGAAAGAGGTGAGGGAGTCAGAATGTCGGAGGCCAGCAGGCAGTCTGTTCCACATCTTTGGCGATTGAAAAGAAAATGATCAATGTCCATAGGTCTTACTTCTGATGTGAGATATCCTCAGAAGTTGAGTATCAGAGGAAGAATGGAGCTGGTAAGACAGAGTGTAAATATGGAAGAGCTCAGAAAGATACCCTGGGCCAGATCTGCTTATTGCAGAAAAAGTTGATAGCTTATGGTCTATTTGATCAGAAGCAAGCAACTAGTGGAGAGACTGAAGGAGAGGAGAAAAATGGTCAGATTTAGAAGCTCTGCTATTCTGAACTTGTTGAAGTCTGTCTAATACATATTTGGGGAGGCCAGCCAAAAAAGAGAATTGCAATAACCCAATTTTGAGAGAACAAAAGAGCATATAAGTGTTTTGGTTGCATCAGTAGAGAAGTAGTGGCATCTGATTCTACATAGTTTCAGACAGGCAACTTGACAGATATTAGAAGTGTGCTGTTGGATGAAAAGAGACTGAATGAGGATTACACCAAGACTGTGGACAGATAAAGATTGTGAAACTGGTGTACTAATAATTAAAACAGTGTCAGGAAAGGAAATATGTGAATGAAACTTTTATGGACAGGCTGTAATACATTCAGTCTTATCATTCAGTTGCAGCTTATTGAGAGTCACCCAGTTGTTTAGGTCTGCAATGTACTCCTGTTTCTGAATCACCAGTGCATCAATTTCAGCTATGAAGGCTGACTGATAAAGTAGAGTTTCATCAGTGAAAGTTTCAAAGTTTCATGCAACACTGCATGATGACATGACATCCAACACAGGAGCTGCAAACAACACAAAAAGAAGGGACCTAGGACGGACCCCTGTGGGACACCATATCTCAAGGCAGATACAATGGAGTGTCTACCATTTACACACACTTTCTGTGTATAACCTGACAGGTAAAACATGATCCATACTATGGCAGTGTCATGAATACCAAAGGAAATTTTAAGTCTGTTCAAGAGGATAGAGTGGTCAATAGTGTCAAAGGCTGCTGACAAGTAAAAGAGCAAGAACAGATATTTTATCATCATCAAATCCAGAAAGCAAATCGCTGACTATTCTAAGAAGAGCTGTTTTGCAGCTATCACCATGTCTATAAGGTGACTGGTGAGAAGTAAGTAAATGATTTTGTTTCAGGTGAGCTGAGAGCTGAGACAACACAATCGTTGCTATCAATTTTGATAAAAAATGACAGATTTGAGACAGGCCAATCATTTTTCAAACAATTATGATCCAAAGATGGCTTCTTGAAGAGTGGACATATAACAGTTTTACGCTTTTTTGTCACAACAGGTTTCTCTGTGTGAATTTTGGGCTGCTCTCTCCAGGGAGAGCGCGTTGCTACGCTGAGAGCACCACCCCTTCTTTTTTCTTTTCCTGCTTGCAGTTTTTTTTAAACCACATAAATAAGAACTAAAGCCTTGCATTGTCATGTACAGGGATCATTCCCTCAGGCCTCTCTGCTAAGATTGACCGTGACATATCTCAGGGTCAGGAATTCCTGAGGTGATAGAGCTGGAACCTGGCCTTCTATCACTTTAAAGAGTGTGACAAGCCTTTGTTTTTTCCTTCGCTCTTGTAGTGTGGGCAAACCTTGCTCCTGGAGCATCCGGATGACAAACATCCTAGGTCTTGTGACTTATAATCCCTCTTTTATGAAGCGTGCCGCCTGCCTCTGCACTCGCTCAAGTCTGTTCTGATCTTTTGTCAAGTATGGGTTCCAAACAGTGGCTCCGTAGTCTAGGACAGATCGAACGAGCGAAATGTAGACTGTACGGCAGCACTCTTGAGGACAGCTGCCCAAGTTTCGTTGGAGGAATCCGAGTGTGGAAGCTTGCCTTCTTGCAGATTTTTGTGATATGTGTGGACCATTTTAAGTCTGCAGAAATCTGTATTCCCAGGTAGGGATTTTGATCCACATTGGATGATTTCCCCATCAAGTTTGTAGTAGAAGGACGAGCGGTGTTTGGTTGGAAGATCATTATCCGACTTTTTAGTAGTAGTAGTAGTAGTAGTAGTATAGGGACTGGCAAGTCATCTGCCTACACCTCTCGGCCATTTTATGTCCCCAGCGAATCTTCATCTTCACTTCTTCCATTTTATTTTATTTATTTATTTTCTTCTTTTGCTTGTTGTTGGGCGGGGTACACAAGTACACTTCTGTAAGAAACTTTGTTTTATTCACCATAATCAAAAAAGTTTTCTTTTAAGATGGTGTTGGTGTCAAGGAGATTTTTGAACGTATTTTGTGCAAGTTTAACTTTGGTTGGTAGTGCATTCCATGTTTGTACAATTCGGTTAGCCAATGAATATTTTCTAATGTCGGTGTTGCAGTGTACTAAACAAATTTTCTTTACTGAATATTTTCTAATGTCAGTGTTGCAGTGGACTAAACAAATTTTCTTTACTGAGTTCCTTGTACTATCATAGTCCGACATTCTAAAGATATGTCTTGCATTTACATCATTTATGTTAATATCTTATAAGTTTCAATAAAATCTCCTCTTACTCTTCTACCTTTTAGTGAGTGTAGATTTAAGTATGTAAGTCTTTGTTGATAACTCATATTCTTGCATTCTTTTAATAATTTCGTTGCTCTTCTTTGGGCCCTTTCTATTGCTACAGATTGCCTCTGAAGGTATGGGTGCCACACAATATTACCATATTTTACATGCGATCAAACTAATGCTTTATATAGATTGAGAAATATATCTTTATCTAAGTAATTGAAGGTTCTCTTAATTACACCAATCATTTGATTGGCTTTATAAAAAAGTTTATTTATAATATCAATATGTGTATCAAAGGATAGTTTATTGTCAAACATTATTCCTAGGTCTTTCTCACTATGGCATTTCTCAATATTCTGTGTCGTGTTTTCTATTTTCATATGGTAATTGTTATTTGGATTTTTTTTCCCTATGTGCATTACTTTACACTTTGAAACATCAAAATAAATGTTCCATTTGTCAGACCATTCTTGAATGTAAATAAGTTTGTAATGTGAGATTGTTGTGTGCATCACCGTGAATTTTTGTGTCATCTGCAAAAAAATTACACATACTTTGTATACAATCAAGAAGATCGTTTATATATATTGTGAAAAGTACTGGTCCAAGAATACTGCCCTGTGGAATACCAGTACCACTGATAACGTTTGCACAAGTTGACTTTTCTTCTCCTATCTTTACTACCTGTTAAGAAGCTTCTTGTCCAGTTCAGTAAGTTACCAGTAACATTTACGAAGGCTTAAAGACTGTTTCTCAGTTAACTAGGTCATCGAATTACTGCACCCCCTTGAACTTGACAATTAACGGAGATTCTGACATTTTCTTGACAAGGTTTCTTCTTACCTGCGGTGCAAAGTTCCAACCAAAACAAGCATGTGTTTGGAAATAATCTCCCTTGTTAGTTTCATTTCCGGGCCCGCCGGATGAAAGCGACAAGTTGAAGCAGGAAAGTTCGTCTGTTTTCTTCTTAGTTTCAGACTCTGAGACAGCGATTTATTCTCATCTTTAAAATCGGAACGCAAAGGCATGTTTTGTTAAACCCCAGTCAGCGTATTTTTTTTGATCGGTATAATATCTAGAGGAAAAGGTAAGAAATTAAATTTTCTCATGACAAAGTAAAGAGAACATTTACCCTACATACTTGATAGTATCAATTGTGTGATAAGCTTAATTGCTTTCCTCGAGCTCTGTCATGCAGTATGTAACGATGATAACTGAATCTTAGTAGTGAGATGTAATATTATATTGTATGTTGGTATGTGTGGGTGAGAGTGCACGAAGCATGAAGGTTGCACTAGCACAGTAGCAGACTGGTTCTGGAGCATTTGATCATTGTGGGTCCATAGGGTTCGACTTTTGAACTTGACAGGCCCTGGTAGGTTAAGGGTGGAAATTTTTTTGATTACCAAGATTAACAGATGTGCAGACTTGAAGCCTGAATCCTCATTATATATATATATATATATATGTATATATATATATATGTATATATATATATATATATATAAAATGAAATTGTATACATAAATGTTGGCAGTGTCATATTTGGGTGGATTATGGAAAGCAGAAATGCCCAGCATGCACCACCATGGCAAGAAACATGAGCAGGCTGATGTTAGTTGTGTAACAGAAAAGAAAAAGGTATTTTATATGTCACTTGAATCATATCAGGTTCAGGTTCAGGTTCAGGTTAGGGGCAATGCCAAGTACTTCATTCAGCCTTGAACCTAGGTTCACCTTGCCCGGTCTCACAGGCTTAATGCAGCCTCCTTTTAAGTCAGGGCAGATGGGCACAATAGCCGAATGGTTAAAGCATTGGACTTTCAATCTAAGGGTCCCAGGTTCGAATCTTGGTAACGGCGCTTGGTTGGTAAAGGGTGGAGATTTTTCCGATCTCCCAGGTCAACATATGTCCAGACCTGCTTGTGCCTGAACCCCCTTCGTGTGTATACGCATGCAGAAGATCAAATAGCATGTTAAAGATCCTGTAATCTATGTCAGCGTTTGGTGGGTTATGGAAAGAAGAACATACCCAGCATGCACCGTCATGAAAATGGAGTATGGCTGCCTACATGGTGGGGTGAAAACGTTCATACACAGAAAAGCCCACTTTAAAAATTTTTTTTTTTTTTTAAGGAGAAAATCAGTGGATGTGTAAAATTTCTGCAAATGAGCAGGATTCTCTTAGCATCCTTGGAACTGGAAGGCTGTTTCCCGCTTTTTTCCCTTTTTTTCTGTCTCTTTTTTTTTTGTTTTTTTGTTTGTTTGTTTGTTTGTTGTTGTTTCGTTTTGTTCCTTCCATTATCATTTTTCTCCTTTCTGTTGTATTTTCTTTCTCTTTCTTTTTTTTATTTTTTTTTTTAATAATCTTCTCTCATCTCTCTGTTCTGTCTTTCTTCTCTCCCCCCCCCCCCCCCCCCCCCCTTGTAATCTGTCTTCTTACCATTGTCATGCTCAAACATTTTCAAGGCCATGCAACTTACAAATCACATACATGGTAGTTTCATGCACAAGTCTGAAAGAGGCAAGGTAGACGCAATCTCATTCCCCCCCCCCCCCCCCCCCCTCTCTCTCTCTCTGTCTCTCTCTGTGGAAGCGTTAGTTTTGTGGAAGTGCTTTAAGAATGTGTACATTTGATTTTACCACTTGAGTTTTATGTGGATTTGTATAAGTGCTCAGGTAATTTGATAGAAAGAAAAGCCCACTCATGTATATACGGGTGAACGTTGGAGTTGCAGCCCACGAACGCAGAAGAAGAAGAAGTCAGGGCAGATATTTCTGACCAAATTCTCAACACCCTGCATTTCTTCCTTGACTCTCTCTTCTCTGTCTGTCTTCTTCACAACTAACTTACTAAGGCAGAGAAAAAATTGCTCTCCTGCTCCATTGACAGAGTCTTCAAAAACTGGCTCACTGTCCTTTCCCCTTTCCCCCTTTCTGCTTTCCCTTTTTCTTTGACTGTTCTTAGCTCTGCCCCTTCCTGCTCCTTTTCAGTCTCTTCGCGCTCAGGCGGTATTTTGATAAACTGAGAATATGTGACAGAAAAAATTAACAAATACAAAAAGAAGATGATAATATTGCTTACTTTTACTCATGCAGTTTATAGCGGGAGAAAAACCAATGATGTAGTGAAGTAGAAGTAACTTACCAATTAGTGCAGACACCATGTTAATGGAACTCAGGGTGCAGAAGAATGAGGGAAAAAACACATCAGAGATTCAAAGAATGATAGTCATGATCAAATTTTGATAGATTTTGGCAGTGCTACACTTAGTGCACAGCTTTGAACCCTAAAACTGTGCAGCACTGTGTAATTTTTGCAAAATGAATACCTTTGAACAGACACACAAAACAAAATCAATCCTGGGTGAGCGAGCATATTTATCTTTGAGCAAATCATATACATTTGTTTATTGCTATGTTTTGTATGATGTAAACGCATATCATTCACATGTATTACATGTTGACAGTCATATTAAGTAAACCATTCCATGCCAAGAAGTTGTCAACTGACATCACAGAGAAAGTGCTTCCCAGTGCCAAAAAGCTGCCCACTAATGATACACATCTCTTCAGATTGTTCCTCATCTGAGATTGGTTCAGTGGGCATAAAAAGACTGAATAATTGGCTTTGAGTTTGATATATCTGTGAATAGTGTGATATAGAAATGCTATTTGATTGAGCATACAGTTGGAGGAAGAACCCTGTATTCTCAATAATGATTTGTTAACTTGACCACATGGAAGGCATGAGGAAAGGGAGTTTTCCTCTGATGCAAAAAAGGCACAAGAAACATTAACATGCAGAGACAGTGGTCCCAGTAAGTGTACTCACACCACGTGCAGGCTGTTCAAATGATTATGGGTAGGGTTGACGATGAAGATATCTATCTTGTCTAATAAATCATTACAACATAAGGTTATAACAACAACATTGACAAAACTTACTGTAATATGCAATACTTGTTTAGACAAACTATTAAAGCAAACACTAAACAGCAGAATTTAGTAAGTGGTAGTGACAGTGAGAGGTGCAGTGTGGTAGGGGATGGGGAAGGAGAGGAGTGGCTTTGTAGAAGTGAATTTGGTATCACAAAGCTTTACTCCTTAGTTTCTGTACATTGTATTGTATTGAATTGAATAATTTATCTTTTTGTCTCAACAGATTTCTCTGTGAAATTCAGGTTGCTCTCCCCATGGATAGCATGTTGGCACAATGAGAGTGCCACCTTTTTCTTTTTTTCCCAGCCTGCAAGTGTATTTGTTTTCCTACAAAAATGGATTTTTCTATGGAATTTTGCCTTGGAGAACACTTTTGTTGCTGTAGACTCTTTTACTGTGATAAGAGTATGCTGCACATGGGACCTCAGTTTGTCATCTTATCCGAATGACTAGCATCCAGACCACGTCTTAAAGTCTAGTGGAGGGGAAGAAAATACTGGTGAGTGTGGGGAGGAGTATATGATTGACCTTTTAATAGTTTTATGTTAATCCATTCAGTATCTTCCCCCCCCCCCCCAGTCCCCCCAATACCCCCCTTCACAACCTCCCAAAAAAAGTAAATAAGTGCTCTCCCTTTGCCACAGAATTTGAAGACTCTGTGAAAAAAAAATTGCATGAAAACTAATAAGAGATGTAGATAAATGAAAGAGAAAAAAAGAACAACAACAAAAAACCAACAACATTTTCTAAAGGAAATGAATAAAGATTCTGAATTGACTTAATTTCTAATTAGTGTGATTGCAGAGAACTGTTCAGGCATTTCAAAGAAAAAATTACCATTTTTGTACATCTCTGCAGATTGACAGTGGCAAGGAATTTTTTTTTTTTAACATATGGCTGGAAATGACATGCTTGTCAGTTTATATAGATCTGTAAATGAAAATGAAGACAAAACAAAAGCATATGAGAACAAGCACATCTCATTGTCATACAGACAGGTAAATGAATAAGTCATTAACTGTCCCAGCAGTGACAAATGTGGTTCAGTCAGCATAGAAAGTCAGTCATATTATAAACGACCATGTAAGTGCTCACCCCCTCTTTGCAAATTTTTCACCTCGAAGATAGGGATGTGGTACTTTCCCCTCTGTGGAGCCCAATACCTTTTGTAGTTTTTCCATAAAGTACTGGATACATGAAAAGTCTCTCATTAAACTCAGTATATCAGTAGGATAACCCAGTGCAAAGAGTTTGAATTCAACTACTTGAGATATGGTTTCATCACATGGCATAATGTTATATTTACTGAGTAAACAATTGTCCAAGGACAGACCTATCATTCTTTGCAAACAGTTCAAACTAAACACTAGCTACTGAAACAAGACACTGCATGATGGAGTGATATCAGGATCACATTTGTTTTTGCAATGACATAACATTTTTATATAGTTATGTAGACCTTCTATTCTTTATCTGAAGATCTAAATCTACTGCACAGTAAAGGAACACTATTACAAATAGAAAACGGGTTTAGCATTATTATTATTATTATTTTTTTAATTTATTTTTTTCAAACTGCCTGTGTGTGTTTCCAGGGTATTTTTCCCAATGCAGAGGTGTTGTTTTTTTTTAACGTACAGTGGGGGGTGGGCATTTCCAAGATACTGAGTGTTTACAAGATAGTTTACAGTACTCATAAACTGAGGAGTCAAACTTTGTGACACCAAAGAGCTAGTAGTGATGCCAGGTTGCAACTGGGCCAGCTGAAGTGTCTGCTGTGCACACTGGTTTGCCTCTTCTACAAACAACACGATCATCTGATTAGTGACTGACATAAAGTGTGAAAAAATCAAAATTGTTTCCTGTTCTTCACACTTTCAATCCTGGGTTTCATGCAAAATCAGGGATTACACCCTCTCCTACTCCCACTTCCTGCATCACAGGTACATAATGTGGCTTGCTCAATGTCACAGTTACTCAGTTTTCACTTTTGTCTAATTCAATAACTAGATTCAATTAGTGTAAATGTTGCTGTCAATTTTGTTACTCTGCCATCACCTTCATGATCTAACAAATCATCTGATTTGAAATCTATCTCCATGATCATCCCTATCCATAATCAGTTTCACAGACTGCTGACAGGTGTAAATTTGCTCATTGGACTGTTGTCCTGCTTGTCAAAGTTTGAGACACTTTCTTTGCATATATATGAGGCAAAACCTGTATACTACAGGTGATATCCATTATGTGTATTTGTATTTGTATTTCTTTTTATCACAACAGATTTCTCTGTGTGAAATTTGGGCTGCTCTCCCCAGGGAGAGCGCGTCAATACACAACAGCACCACCCATTTTTGACTCACTTGTGTAAACAAAGTGAGTCTATGTTTTAACCCGGTGTTCGGTTGTCTGTGTGTGTGTGTGTCTGTGTGTGTGTGTGTGTGTGTGTGTCCGTGGTAAACTTTAACATTGACATTTTCTCTGCAAATACTTTGTTAGTTGACACCAAATTAGGTATAAAATAGGAAAAATTCAGTTCTTTCCAGTCATCTTGTTTAAAATAATATTGCACCTCTGGGATGGGCACAAAAAATAGCAAATGAAGCCTAATTATATGCAAACTGCATTTACTGTTATATTTATATTTTTAACCACTTGGGCCATTCTTTACTTTATGCAACAAAACAGCAACATTTGACAACTTTTTTCGTGTGCTTAAATTGTGACAGCAGATATGTGGTGATATGCTTGATGGCTGGCTGCAGTTAGTATTTGTTATTTAGGTCAGGGATATTTAGCCGAAGTACCAAAGATTCATCTCTGTTAGTATTAAGAGCAGAAAATATGTTTTGTAATATACCAGATTTTAGGTTTAGGGTAGGAAAAACTGTTCTTACATTTGTGTAATTCTATGCCATTTAAAAAATGAGTGAGATGTCACCTTTCCATCACACCAGGGGCTTTTGCACCCTCACCTCCCACTTTAGTACGCTTATTTGATTCAGTCCTTCTTACATCCCTGAATCTACTGATGATCACATTTTTTATGTTCCATCCTTCAGAACAAAACCCTATGGTTAAACTATAAAGTACCCTTTCCTTCCAGGGTCCAGCCATCTGGAACACTGTACCATTTAACATTAAACTTTTCAAGTAAAAACAGGCAGTCCATTTCCACAGCCTCTTTCAAATCTTCTCTGAAGACCCTTGAGTAGTACTGATATCTTTGTCAGCTACAGTTCCAAACTTGAGTTTTACCTATGCTATGAATGTTTTGCTTATGTGCATGTTTGTGTGAGCAAAGTGATTTGGACAAGTGGTGTCATGATGTCTGCAGTATGTAAGTAGAGTTTTGTACATTTAAGCATTTTTTCCTTATCTCATTTTGAGGAAAAATGCTGAGTAAGTGTTCATTATTATTGCTCTTATGATTCACTTTCAGAATGGCTGATGAAGTAAAATATAAATCAACGACAACAACAAAACACATTGAAGTGTTCCAGAATGGCTTATGAAGTAAAGAACACATTGACATTTTTTGAACAAGTGATGAAATAAAGACAACATTGACATGTTTCAGAATGGCTGATGAAGTAAAGAACAGGTTGACATGTTTCAGAATGGTTCATGAAGTGAAGTCAACATCGACATATTTCAGTAAGGAACACACTAAAGTAAAGAATACACTAACATGTTTTGGACTTGCTGATGAAGTAAGGAACACATTTTCATATTTCAGAATGGCTGAAGAAGTAAAGGACATATTGAAATGTTGCAGAATGGCGGATGAAGCAGACAGGAGGCAGGTGACAGAAGAGGCAGAGGCCAAGAAAGAAGAGAATGGAGAACCACAGGAGCTGCAAGTCCAAGTCAAGGAGGAAGGGGACAGGAGTCCTGTCACTGTGGATTCTGTGGTTGAGGCTTTCTTTGCCTCAGAGGGGGGCCCAGAAAATGTCAGTGGTGCGAGTGGTAAGCATGACGATGTGAGTCACCAGGATCAGATAAACATAGAATGGAGCAGTGATGATGAAAAAGAAGTGAGAACTCATGCGCCAGATGCTCATACTAACAAAATAGCTGTTGAGTCAGAAGCACAGCCAGTGGGTGAAGGGGGACCAGACAGTGAAAACAAGCCTCCAGAAGATGATCAGCAGAACATGGCAGAGGCTGAACATATTTCAGATGAATTGGAAAGAGAAAATGGGAAAATAGAGTTGTCTGGTTCTGAACCAGCCCCAACCCCAGAAATAACAGAAGACAAAAGGGACAGTGATAATCTCAACTCAGAAAGTGCAGACAATAGCGCTGATGAAGACGGTGCTGACAGTGAAGGCAGTCGTGAAAGTCAAGACAGCCTTGCAGGAAATGCTCCTCCTTTGGATGCCACCGCAGCTTTACTTGATAATGGTCATGGCACTGACCAAGATGAAGAAGTTGGGAGCAAAGATGGCAAGGATATTGATGAAGATCAAACAAAAGAAGCCCATTTCCAACTTGGTCATGAGCCGGTGGATGTGAACACAGTGGATGACTTGGAAGGTGCCAGTGGTGACAGAGAGGGTGTTCACATGGTGGCTCAGGACCTTGTTCATCTTGTGCTGGACAGGGTCATGAAGGCAGAAGCAGACACACATGGGGAAAATGCCAGAGATGAGCAGGAAACTGACACAAAAGCTGACATTGGAGAACTTGATAAGGTAGATATCAACAATGAGAACCAGGGCCACGATGGTTTGGCCATGGCTGGTTCTTCTCTGGACAATGCTTCACTTTCTCTCAGTGATGCTGATATTGATAGGGAACAAGACATTGAAAAACTGATGTCAGACTCAGAGAAAATTCCTGAGGTTTATGGAGACATGAAGGATGTTGAGACAGGTTCTGATGGTGAACTGCAGGCCTGTGAAGGAGAGAGGGAACTGCAGGGAGAATCACAGCAAATGTACCAGTACTCTAGTGATCATAGTCAGTCAGCACCTTCTTCCCCTCACTCACAAGGTAAGATCACAGTTCTGTACCCTAGTCTTCCTTTTTCATCACAGCAATACTCTTAATTAGAAACATTTGTGTACAGATTGAGTACTGCATTTTTGTACAGATTAACTACACACACATTAATCTGCACTCACAGATAATACATTTTTCTGTATAACTATAGAACTTTAATTGAAAATTATTTATGCTTAACCATACTTGTTCAGCATCACCACAAGTTTTAACAACATGATCAGCGTGCAGCTGCTGAGCTAGTTCGTTGAAAAGAGATAGATGAAGATGTATTCAGATATTATGTGATGGGTATATATATATATATATATATATTTTTTTTTTTTTTTTTTTTTTTTTTTAAATTTTTATTTTTTTACATAAGAATCAACTTTTTTTTCACATATATTCATATAATTCAGAAGGTTTTGGAAGAAAGTAGACTAGAGTAAGTAAAATAGAAATAATGAAATTCCTGAGCTTCCAAAACTTAAGAATATTACTATTGGACTAAAACTGGTAGAATTTTTTCATCACTGAGTATTTCTGTCGCTTGGCCTACTAAATCATGTAACCTGTGCTAATTCAAGAAAAGATTGTTGATTGGAATACAACATGGCAGTCATTGTCTGTGCAGTCTGTATGACAATTTGCTACATCTGCAACAATGCCAAAGAGACAAAGACTGGTACATGTTTTATCTTTTGAATTTCAGTTGAATTACAGTAGTAGTGATGATTTTTACCTTTAACTGCCCTAATTTAAAACCGACTGTACACCAAACTGCATGGATAGTGTGTGTGTGTGTGTGTTTCTGTGTGTCTGTGTGTGTGTACGTATGTGTTTGAATTCAGAAAGTATCACATTACATTGTGGACAAACTAAACTTATAACGTTTTCCTCCTTTCAAACACAACAATATTTTATTGAATGTATAAATGATCGCTGGTCTCTGCAGTCAAAAGAATAAGGTCTGTGATGTATATTGAAAGGTTTTAGTTCATTCTAAGCAAACTGAAGAACATGGCACTGATTCAGTCAGTCGACCAAGGAGTAATATATTCATAATTCAAATTCTTTGATCAGAAAGCTTTATAGATAGACAATGATACAGCTAGCATTTATATTGACTTTGAATTGTTTTCAACTTGTACCAGAGACACCGCCATCAATGGAGTGAGAAGGGGGTGTCTAGGGCTCTCAATCTTTTTCTGTGGTAAAGGGTTGATGCCCTCTCAAATGGGACCCTTTTCAGGCAGATTACAAAAAATAATGTCATTCAGTGACTGACAACTTGATTATTGTGTTGATACCAACTGAACATTTTGTTCTGATTTATTCCCCATTCTTTATTTCAGCAAACCATGCTTGCCAAAATATTAGACATTATAATTTTTATCAGTCTTCAAAATATTAGACATTATAATTTTTATCTGTCTTCAAAATTCTTCAAAATATTAGACATTATAATTTTTATCTGTCTTCAAAATATTACACATAATAATTTTTATCTGTCTTCTCTCTGGCAGGTCCCAGGTTCATATGAAGTGATGAATCTGTTTCACTGTGATTGTTTTCATTTTTCATAAATTGTATTGACCGAGAACCTCAGGCCTAAAAGCAAGGAAATGAAAAAAATAAATGCGTCTGATAGCCATTGAGGAGACCACCCATAAGCTGTGATAAGGCAGCAATTTCCTTTACCCTGATAGGCTTTGTTACACAAAAGCACTGCCACGGTTGTTGCAGGAGAAATGAGAAGTATGCAACAGGGCAACAGTATGAAAGAGCATGGCACAGAACACAGGGCATCCCCCAGAGCAGAGTACCCATTAAATGTTGACAACTACAGGGTGTGTCGTATGCTGTCCCCCGGCGTGAAAGAATGTCTAATTCTAGAGACAGGGGAGCAGGTGGTGTATGACTGCAACAGTCATGACCTTCCTATCACCACCCACCATCAGGCCTCACAACCTGCAGGTCGTAGGTCTACACACATCGAAAAAGAAAAAGTGAAAAGGAATCTTTGTAAGTCATATGTGGCACATTCTTGCATGTTTTTTCTTGTTCCAGTATCCATGCATCTTTGGCATTTGTAACCTCTTGAGAGATTGTTGGTGTAACACACTGCTTGTGTAAATACTGTATTGCGGTAATGCATGTGGTGGCCATTGGAGGAGGGCTTTCCTGTCCTTTTGCAGGTTGTCCTGTGTTGTGCCTGAAATCCTCAACACCAGCAGACATTATATGGGTCATTCTTCAGTGCTTGTTGTCAGTGGGGGTCAGTCACTTCAGTGAATGATTTATACAGGAAAACATGTTCTGGTGTGATGATTGATTGTTTATGTGGTGCATATTTTGAATACATCTATATTTGGTAAAAATTGTATTGAAAAAAGAATTAAAAAAAAAAAGTAGTTTGGGTGAAAACATGCAAAGTAAAATGGAAAATATTGCAAGAAAAAGAAAGAAACAGCAGAGGGAAAGTGAGAAAGTGAATCCTGATTCTGTTGTGCCTCAGTTGAAACACAAAAAGTTTTAACTGATTAAGTTCACTTCATACAGTTCATGCCTCTGAACACACCAGCAAAAAGCCAAACCTTACCTTAATGTCTTTGAAACCCAACATGGTCACAGACATAAATTTTATCACACTGGACATTGAAGCTTATTTTTCGACATTGTTGGTGTCGCACTTGATGTGAGTGTTCAATACAGATTTACTCAACAACAAAGCCAACAAAGGTTGGTATGGTAGCAAGGTTATTGCAGTTATAACATTTGTGTTTTCAAGCTTTGAATATAAATGAAAAACTGGCATTTCTTTAAATCCCATGTGTCACATTCATCACTAGCCTAACTATGGACATTTTTCTTCCTGATAAAATCAACAGAACCACAAAATCATCAAAGCACCAGGAAAGTTCTGTCTTCAGTATCCTCAAAATAGATTTGAGACACTATCCAACCAGATTTTCCAGTCAGTTATTCCTTTGTGTCTTTCTGACAACAAAGAGTTTATCAATGATGGCAAGTCAAGAGCGTTCACCACAGATTGAAATCGGAAAATTGATAACTTCTGAGGTCCATTGAATGTTGAGATGAGTTTATCAGCTTTGCATCCATTCTTTTATATATATATATATATTATTAGGCCTCCTTCAGTTATGGCTGACCATGGATAGAGTATATCCGACCTAATGTCTAATTGGGCTGTCAGCTTGGACCAAGCAGCATCGCCTGTGACTGTAGAGACCGATGCAAGAGAGAGTCTCTGTCGCAGCGGTCACATGTATAAGCTGATGCTGGTCTGTTGGCTGCTGTCCCTTTTCTGCGAGCTCGTTTTTCTGCTGCAGCAGCTGACAATTTGTCCTCACCAATCCGTAGCTGATTCTTGAGAGTGCTTCTCCATCTGTTGCGGTCATCTGCAAGGCCCTCCCTGGACTCAGTGTTGATCTCAAGCGCCTTCATGTGACGTTTGCAAACGTCTTTGTATCTCAGCTGTGGACAGCCAATGCTTCTCTGCCCCGTGGCGAGCTCTCCATAAAGGATGTCTTTTGGGATGTGACCATCTTCTATGCGGTGAATGCTGTCTCAGCATGGTATACATTTTCAGGAGGCCAGCACAAGTCAGGATTTAGGTGTTTGTCACCTTGTCTTGCCAGGAGATGCCGAGTATGTGCCGTAGGCTTCTCATGTAGAAGGTATTGATCCTTTTCTCCTGACGAGCATGTGTGGTCCATGCCTCACTGCCATACAGCAAGGTGCTGAGGACACAGGTGTTGTATACAGCCATCTTTGTCTTCGTGGTCAGCTTGGGATTTGTCCACACTCTTTGTGTGAGGCAGGCTAGCGTTGTGGTTGCCTTCCCGATCCTCTTGTCGATCGCAGTGTCAAGGGAGAGGTTGTCGGTGATGGTGGACCCAAGGTAAGTGAATTGATGGATGACAAGCTCATAGTCATCAATGGTAATGGTTGGTGGAGATGGCATGTCTTGGCCTAGGACGTTTGTCTTCTTGAGACTGATGGTCAGACCGAAATCTTTGCAGGCCTAGGAGAAGCGGTCCATTAGTGACTGCAAGTCCCGCTGGGTGTGGGTCACAACTGCAGCATCGTTGGCAAAGAGCATGTCTCTGATGAGGACTTCGCGAACTTTTGTCCTTGCTCTGAGGCGGGCGAGATTGAAGAGCCTGCCATCTGATCTGGTCCGCAGGTAGATCCCTTCTTGCGCTGTGCTGAACGCATGCCTCAGAAGAGCAAAGAAGATTCCAAATAGGGTGGGGGCAAAGACACAGCCTTGTTTGACACCGCTGCGTACGTCGAAGGGCTTGGAGAGGTTACCATTAAACTGCACCGTCCCTTTCATGTTGGAGTGGAAGGACTCAATCAAACTGTTTGGGGGGGCAACCGATCTTTCGAAGAGCCCTGAAAAGGCCGTCTCTGCTGACTAGGTCAAAGGCATTGGTGAGGTCAATGAATGCGACATACAGGGGCATCCTCTGGTCTCTGCACTTCTCCTGGATTTGGCGAAGGGAGAAGATCATGTCTACCGTGGATCTCTCTGCTCAGAAACCGCACTGTGATTCCGGATAAATGCGTTAGGCCAGTTTCTGCAGGTGAATTAGGAGGACCCAAGCGTAGACTTTGCCTACAATGCTGAGAAGTGAGATGCCTCTGTAGTTGTTGCAGTCGCTCCTTTCGCCCTTGTTTTTGTACAGGGTGATGATCTTGGCGTCCCTCATGTCCTGCGGTACAGCTCCCTCATTCCAGCACTGATAGAGGACTGTGTGCAGAGGATGCAGAAGAGTAGACTTGCAGTGTTTAATGAGGTCTGGGGGAATTCTGTCGCTGCCAGGTGCCTTGCCTGATGTCAGGCTGTTAATGGCCTTGCTGAATTCATCCTCAGTTGGCTCTGCGTCAAGTTCTTCCATAACCGGCATGCACTTGATGGCATCAAGGGCTGAGATGGACACCATGTTTTCTGTGGAGTAAAGGTCGGAGTAGTATTCCGCCCATCTCTCCATCTGCTGGCTAGGATCATTGATTACTTTCCCAGTGGAGGATTTGAGGGGGGCAGTCTTGCTCTGTGTTGGTCCCAGTGCTTTCTTGATGCCATTATACATCCCTTGGATGTTGCCTCTTTCAGCAGCATTCTGTATCTCTTCACTGAGCTCTGTCCAGTACTCATTTGCACATCGCCTGGCGTTAAGCTGAACCTTACTTCTGGCGGCCCTGAGGATTTGCAGGTTCTTCTCACTGGGTGACCGTTTGTACTCGGTGAGTGCAGCATGCTTGGCTTCAATACTGGGACTCATCACTGATGATCTGGCCTCAAACCAGTCATGGGACTTCGCTGTTTTCTTCCCAAAGGTGGCGATAGCAATGTGGTGCATGGTGTCTTGTAGCGTTTCCCATCTTTCTGTGGCAGAGTCTCTGGGCTGCAATGCATTGAATTGACATCAGTGTGAGAGTTCCCTTGTTTCTTTGAGCAGTGGAACTTCTTTGGTTGCAGTCTGATCTTGCAGCGTACCAGGGAGTGGTCTGTGTCACAGTCTGCGCTGTGGTAAGAGCGAGTGTAGAGGTTTTTGATGGCAGCTCATCTTACTAGGATCAGATCCAGTTGGTGCCAATGTTTTGAGCGCGGGTGCCTCCAGGAGACTTTGTGTTGGGGCTTCATCTTGAAGAAGGAGTTGGTGATGCACAGTTCATGGCAGGTACAAAACTCAAGTATTCGCTGTCCGTTCTCATTCATTTTCCCCACTCCAAAGGAACCAAGACAGGAGGGCCATGAATCATTGTCTGCACCCTCTCTGGCATTGAAGTCGCCCAGGAGAACAAGTTGTTCTGTCCTGGGGATGTTCCTTATTGTTGATGCGAGATTTTTGTAGAACTCATCCTTGGTGTCTGGAGAGGCGGACAGAGTTGGAGCATATGCACTGAGGAGAGTGACGTAGCCTTCAGAGGTGTTGAGGTGGAGAGTCAGGAGTCGTTCTGAACCATCGCTGCCTGGTTCCATCATGTTCAGCAGGCTGTTCCTGACTGCAAAGCCTACTCCGTACTCTCTTGGGGCATCAGAGCTCTTTCCTTGCCAGAAGAAGGTGTAGTCCCAATCCTTTAGTGTTCCTGAGTCAGCCAGCCATGTTTCCTGCAGAGTGGCAATGTCGACATTTAGTCTCTTCAGCTCGCTGTTTATGATGGCCATCTTTCTGGTGTCACTGATGTCTTGCAGATCTTGGGAGAGCCCAGGCGTAGTCATTGTCTGGACATTCCAACAGGCCAGTTTTATTGTTGATCTGTTTCTTGAAGTTTACTTTTTGCCTGGTGCAGAAATAAATGACCTGCTTGTCATATATTCTCCTAATCTTCATACACCCATAGAAGAAGGCAGGTCGTGGCGGGACAGCACCTAATTGGCTGGGGGCTGCCCAGCTTGGGCGGGCAGTAGCTGTCCAGTGGGATGCGAGGGTCCCTCCCACCATCAAAAGCAACCCCTGGCGTCGGCCCTGCGCCAATTGAGCGCTAACTTATAACTGGTAAATGTTGCTTCATGTGTTGTTCTGACACTAGTGCTAGTGGTGAAGCTGGAGTGTCCTCTCCAGGTTGTAGGTGCAAGGTGTTTGTCGATGGATGGACGGATATAAGCCTGGGCAATGTAATACAGAAGACAGACTGTTGCCCATGCAGCTTGCCCCCCCTCTCCACCTCGCTGACAGATCCAAAGGAACAGCAACGCTGTTACATTTTGGTGCCAACATAGCTGCAGGAGCTGCCGGAAAGTGACAAAGTTTGCCATCCAACCGCCTGAGGGGCCCTGCACCGGATTTTCTGTCAGGGTTTACTCCCTTTGCTAGGTGGCCGCAGGTACCTTCCAGGCGCCCTTTGATGGGTCATTTATTTCAACCAGGGTGTCTAGCCACCCACCTCACCATCTTCCTGAGAGGACTGGTGGGGGTGCTGGTTTAGTCACCAGCAATTCAACCCTGTGATAGGTAGTACTGGGATCCAGGTGACAAGTAGCAGATATATCTGTCTGACCTGACACATATATATATGT